>NW_007247180.1:127149-147540 GCF_000164805.1 Carlito syrichta | reverse complement strand
TCTCACTCTGTCGCCCAGACTGGAGTGCAGTGGCCGCTCCTGGCCATCACAGCCTCGACCTGCTGGGCTCCAGCGATCCTTCCATCTCAGCCTTCTCAGTAGCGGAATTACAGGCATGTACTACCACGCCCGGCTGATTTTTTGATTTATTGTAGAGATGAGGTCTCGCTGCCCAGGCGGGTCTCAAACCCACGGGCTCAGGCAATCCACTCACCTCAGCCTCCCAAAGGCGCAGGATTACAGGCTGAGTCACCGAGCCCAGCTCAAAAATCTCTTAATGAGAACACAGTGTATGTGTGTGTTTATTTCAGCAGCAAGTCTGAACTGTTTGTGAAAACTAAATATAGACATGGCTATCCAAAGAAATGGGATTTTAGCTAACATTTGAGATGCACTGTACTAGGTATGTGAAGCAAATAAGTGATTTGGAAAGGCTTGGCTGACAGTTACTGCTATAATATGATATGACTGGGCACAGTGGCTCACGCCTGTAATCCCATCACTTTGGAAAATCAAGGTGGAAGGACCGCTTAAGGAAGGGAGTTCAGTACCAGCCTGGGCAACAAAGCAAGACCCCCATCTCTACTAAATATACCAAAAAAAGGTAGCCAGGAATGGTGGCGTGTGCCCATAGTTCCAACTATTCAGGAGGCTGAAGAAAGAAGATCACCAAGCCCAGGAATTGGAGGCTGCAGTGAGCCATGATTGTGCCACTACCCTCCAGTCTAGGTGACAGAATGAGACCAAACTGGGGGGAAAAAAAAAGCCAATTTAGTCATTTTAATGGACTCATTCCCTGTCACCAGTTGTTTGCCCATGGTATTCATTTATGTGTACATACATAGATCTGTTTAAGGGACCAAAAGTCTGTTGCTTGGTTAGCATGGACTCAGAATGCAAGTATCTGGGATTTTATTTTTTTATTTTTTTTAAAGACAAGGTCTTGCCGTGTTACTCAGGCTGGTCTTGAAGGTATCTGGGATTTTAAAACATTGTATTAGGCTCTAAAATTTTTAAGGATTATTCCTTTCTTTAAGGTCTTTTTCCTTTAACCAGAAACCATTACCAAAACTTAGAATATAAGTTTCAGTTTAGAACAGAAGGTAGATTTCCATCCCTTTCCTATTCCTGTCATTTTTAAGTTCCACAGTACTTAATCCTTTGAATTTTCCTGTTTCTGCCACCTTATTGCATCATTTTTATAATCTTATCATTATTCTTGTGACTGTGGGCAGGGAATACTCTCTTGATTGTCTCCAGAAAGTTTTCAGTAACTTCTTCCCTAGCGGCCTTGCATATTCCTGTTAACTTCATGAGCAAATCTTTTCTGATGTTGTTTCCCTTGTCTTTCGTTTCTAATGGGCATTCTTTAAAACTAAGGTTGCTATTTTTATTGACTATTGTTAAAGTTACTTTGGGGCTTAATACTCTTGGTGAGTGATTAAATCAAATCTTGGAATTTATGAACTGGAAAGGATCTTAGATTTCTGATCCTGAGTTTGAACCAAAGGAAATAAGTATTGCTTGCTCTAAAACATTTGGACATTAGTGGAATATATTTATACTATATATTGGTGGAAAAGTTAATATGACATTCATTGTTTCCTGTGTTTATTAAGGAAGGTCACAATGTATAAATCAATGGTTCTCAAACTTGATTGTGCCCTAGAGTCACAGGAAACTTATTAATCACTCAGAGCCCTGATAAGTGTCTGATTCCACAAGCCTGTGAGGTGGCAACCAGACATCTGCTTTGTTAGCGAGCATCCCCAGGTAATTCTGACATAGGAAGAACTGTGACCACACTTTGGGAAAGAGAGCGAGATTGACACAGATGACTAATCTTCCCAAACAAGAAGTATTAGCCTGACCAGTACACAGACTGCATCCATATCAGAACTAAATAGGAGACTTTTTTTTTTTTTTTTTGAGTCAGAGTCTCACTGTATTGCCCAAGTTGGAATGTAGTGGCATGTTCACGGTCTTCACAGCCTCTGCTGGGCTCAGATGATCCTTCCGCCTCAGCCTTCCAAGTAGCTAGAACCACAGGCATGTGCCACCATGCCCAGCTAATTTTTTGATTTATTGTAGAGATGAAGTCTCGCCATGTTGCTCAGGCTGGTCTCGAACCCCTTAGCTCAGGCAATCCCCTCGCTTCTGCCTCCTAAAGTACCGGAATTACAGGCTTGAGCTACTGCTCCCAGCTGAGACTTTCTTTTACCCACATCTGTGTTCAAGTATAAAAATAACTTCTTGGGGCCAATCATGGTGGTTTACACCTGTAATCCCAGCACTTTGGGAGGCCAAGGCAGGAGAATTGCTTGAGGCCAAGGGTTCAGGACCAGCCTGGGCAACATAGCAACCCCCTTCTACCAAAAATAAAATAAATAAAGCTTGTTGGGCAGAATTTAAGCAGTACCAAAATAAAAAAATTATTTCTCTAAAATTAAGTTTGGGGAAATAGAATTTTCTGAGTGAAGAAACAAGGAAATATTTTTAATATTAATTCCTCATAGATCAGTTGTGTTTCCTCAGAAGGATAAGACTTGAGAGCCAGGTTCTAACTATAGTTTAGATCCAAAGAGCCTCCTCTGTGACTGCCTGGAGGGCCTGTTAGTGACTTGTGGAAAGAACAAACGCATCTGTGTGTAAAGCAAGTGATGTCTGGTTTCAAAGAAAATAAAACAAAGCTTTTTATGATGAAGGCTCTCCTTCTTAGTGTCGCATAGGACGGGTGTCCTTGCCCTTTCAGTATTGCCTTCCAAGTGTGGTTTTCTCGTTCCACCTAAACAGGACTAAAGTGGGAAGTTTTGTTGACTGTGTCTCATTTTCCAGCACTCTAGCAAGGGCGTAGCTTGCTTGCGCGTTCTCCCCCTCTCCCCCTCTCTGCCTCTCCCCCTCTTCCCCTCTTCCCCCCTCTCCCCCCCTCCCTCCCTTTTACCCAGATGCTTGATCTCAGGCTGCTATGCCATTTATGCCAAGATTTATCTTGTAACAATTACTTCACAAAGCTGCAGAGGGAAGCAGAGAGCTGCCGATGGGTTTATACCAGGGACATTAACTTGCTGTCATGCAGCTCTGGGTTTTCTCTCTGTTAAACAGATTATTTTTTAAATGTATTTCGAGCAAGTTTTTATTATTTAATAATGATAAAAGAGATATATACTTGTAAACTCCAAGTGAAGCATGTTTATGTTGTAGTCACTGACCTAAAATAAAAGGAATATTCTAACTGGGCTCGGTGGCTCAGCCTATAATCCCACGCCTTGGGAGGCCGAGGTGAGTGAATTGCCTGAGCCTACAGGTTCGAGACCCGCCTGGGCAACTTGGAGAGCCCTCATCTCTACAATAAGTCAAAAATCAGCTGGGCGTGGTAGCGCGCCCCTGTAGTTCCAGCTACTTGGAAGGCTGAAGCGGAAGAATCGCCGGAGCCCAGCAGGTCGAGGCTGCGGTGGCCAGGGGCAGCCACTGCACTCCAGTCTGGGCGACAGAGTGAGACTCCAACTCAAAAATAAAAAAATAAAAGGAATATTCTAGCCAGCAACTGTATTGGAGAGTCTCAGTTGGAGAGTAATTTATTAAGGAAATAGAGGAACACTTTCTGACATTTTTGCCAAGTTACAACAGGATTTAAAATTATGTCAGTTGAAGTTCTGTAGCTTTGGGTTTTGTTTGTTTGTTTATGTGTGTGTGTGTTTGTTTTGTTTTGTATTTTATCCATTAAAAAAAATTCAAGCTCCTTCTAATATTTTTAAACAAGTTAATTAACCTAGTAAAGCTCTTAACACTATGTCTGACACATAGTAAGTATTCTACACTTAAGCTGTTTTATTCAAGATACTGATGTGAAATTTCATCTGCTTTTTATTAAGTCTATTTCTGGCTGGATACTATGATATGCATTGTATAAGTGTTAGCTCATTGAGTGATATAGTTATACAACTATAGAATCAAACATCTAGTATAGGTGATCTAAGCAAATAGCAATTAGAAAATATGAAATTACAAGCTGAAGTTATAGCCAAGTCATGGTTATTTGCTTTACAGGAAGAAACTTTGCTTAGCAATATTATTATATCATTTTTCATTCTAACCAGTATCATAAAATAACTTCTTTATAGAACATCTTCTTTACACAAAACAACTTATTACTTTCAAATCCTTGATTCTCTAACTTTATTCTTCAGAAAGGGTACTTGTGATAGTTTCCACCCCATTTTTTTTCCCCAGATAAATGAAAGTTAATCCACATATGCAACAAATTCAAGGTAATCCTGGAAATTGAGGCATTTATTCAGCAGATTTTTATTAGTACCCACAATAAATAGGAGGAATTAATTTTCTTAAAGACTATGGTTTTGCCTGTCAATAAATTTATAGTTAGACCAGATGTAATGGCTCATGCCTATATTCCCAGCCCAGGAATTCAAGACCAGCCCAGCCTGGGCAACTTGCTGAGACCTCATCTCTACAATAAGTAAATAAATAAATAAGCCAGGCTTGGTGGCAGAAGGATAGAAGAAGGAAATTCAGAGTTCAACTAGGGAGACATATAATATGTTTATATTTTTATTTTAGGTAGTTTCATGTTTTATCAACATACTCAAGTTAGCAGGTGAATGTAGGGAGCAGTGGGTAGAGCCTTCTCTGTCTCTGTCCTGTTTTGTTCCCAAGCACTTAGCACAGTGCTTCCACCATAAATTATGTGCCATAAATGTGTTGAATGACTGTCATTCCTGAGGTGAGGGTTTAAAGACTTTACTGGAAATATTGTATTTAGGAAGGATGAAAATGATTTCACAGGTGAAGAGTTCCATTTTAACTTTTTTAAAAAAATAATTTTAGACTTAGAGAAAAACAGCAAAAATGATACAGATTCCAGCTTCCTCTAATGTTAACAACTCACATATCCATAGTGCAATTACTAAAACCAGGAAATAAACATTAGTAAATACTTTAAACTACAGACCTTATTCAGGTTTCAACACATTTTTTTTTTTTTTTGAGTTGGAGTCTCACTCTGTCACCCAGACTGGAGTGCAGTGGCCATTCCCGGCCACCACAGCCTCGACCCGCTGGGCTCCGGCGATCCTTCCACCTCAGCCCCTCTAAGTAGCTGGAACTACAGGCGCGCGCTACCACACCCGGCTGAGTTTTTATTTATTGTAGCGAGGTCTCACCAAGTTGCTCAGGCAGGTCTCGAACCCGCGGACCCAGGCATTCCACTCACCTCAGCATCCCAAAGGCGCGGGATTACAGGCTGAGCCACCGAGCCCGGCTCAACACATTTTCTATAGATGTCTTCTTTTTTCTATTCCAGGATCCTGTCGAGTATCCCATATTGCATTTAGTTTTCAAGTTGCCTTAGTTTCCAGTTGATGGTAGTTACTTAGTCCTTCCTTGTCCTTTATGTCCTTGGAGTGCTCAGTTATTTTGTAGACTGTCCCTCAGTATGATTTTGTCAGATTCTTTTGTGTGTAATTTGTCCTCTTTACTACGAAATAATCATAGTAAGATCCCTTTGTAATTAATATTTTGTACAAGATGCTTTGAGAGTTACATAAGTTAGGTTGTTTCCCCATCTGCATTAATGTGCAGTACACGTTGGCTCATTTATTACTCTTATATTCCATATTGGGGTTCCTTTTATAGCCTGATTTCTTTTAATTGTTTGTTTTGAGGCATATGAAACATAACCACAGTTCTCCAAGTTAGAGCTGTACAAAAAGATATACTTGGGAAATACTGTCCCTCTTCATCCCTACTGCCTCATTCTCATTCTTTCGGTCCCTTTCCCGTCTACCTCCCACAGATAACCAATCTCTAGTGGTCTATCTGCTCTGTATTTCTTTTGTACAAATGAGCAGGTATATTTTCTTATATTCCTTCTTTTTTATGTGAACGATAGCATATGGCAGATACTTGATGATACTTCACTTTTTTCACTTAACAGTATATCCTGGAAGTAACCATATCAATTCACAGAGGTCTTCTATATCCTTTTTTCCAACAGAATAGTACTCCATTATATGGAGATACAGTATTTATTCAACCACGCCTATGCATGAGCATTTAGATTATTTCCATTATTTGGCATTTGGAAACATTACTGTAATGAATAACCTCACATGTATATTTTCATATTGATGGAGATGTATCTTCAGGATAGATTCCTAAAAGTGGAATTGCTGGGTGAAAAGGTAGGTGTAGCTGGGCATTATGGTGCACACCATTAGTGCCTGCTACTTGGGAGCTGAGGCAGGAGCATCTCTTGAGCCCAGGTGTTTAAGGCCAGCCTGAGCAACATAGCAAGACCCCTTATCTTTAAAAAAAGAAATGGCCAAGTGTGGTGGTTCACACCTATAATCTCAGCACTTTGAGAGGCTGAGGTGGCAGGATCACTTGAGCCCAGGAGTTTAGAGACCAGCCTAGGCAACACAGTGAAGACCATGTCTCTACAAAAAAATGAAAAGAAATTAGCCAGGTGTGGTGACGTGAGCCTATAACCCCAGCTATTGAGAGACTGAGTTGAGACTGCAGTGAGCTATGATTGTGCTACTGCACTCTAGCCTGGGCACCAGAGTGAGACCCCAACTCAAAAAAAAAAAAAAACCAGTGCATATATAACTTTCTTGGGAATTGTTAAATCTCTCTCCAGAAGCGTGGTACCAGTTTGCATCCCCATTAGTGTGTGTGAGGGGCCTGCTTCCCCACAGCCTTAAGGATGTGTTGTTGTACCTTTTCATTGTTGCCAGTCTAATAGAGACTCTGTATTATTTTAATTTGTCCTCATAGTAAGTTCAAGCATTCTTTTCATATATTTGAAAGTCATTTTTGTATCATTTTTTGTGAATTTTTCTGTTCTTTTCATTTTTCTATGGGGTCTTTACTTTTTTGTCCCTCAATTAGTTGTGGTAAAAATACACATAACATAAAATTTACCATATTAATCATTTTTAAGTGTTCAGTCAATGGCAGTAAGTACATTTACATTGTTGAACAACCATCAGCACTGTCCACCTGCAGAATTTTTCATCTTCCCAAATGAAAAGTCCATATCCATTAGAGAGTAACTCCACACTCCCTCTTTCTCCATCCCCTAATAACCACCATCCTGCTTTCTTTCTGTCTCTGTAAATTTGACTCCTCCGGGTATCTCATATAAGTGGATTCATACAATGGTTGTTCTTTTGTGTTTTTTTTTTTTTTTGAGTTGGAGTCTCACTCTGTCACCCAGACTGGAGTGCAGTGGCCGCTCCCGGCCACCGCAGCCTCGACCTGCTGGGCTCCGGCGATCCTTCCGCCTCAGCCTTCCAAGTAGCTGGAACTACAGGCGCGTGCTACCACACCCAGCTGATTTTTGATTTATTGTGGAGATGAGGTCTCGCTGCCCAGGCGGGTCTCGAACCCACGGGCTCAGGCAATCCACTCACCTCAGCCTCCCAAAGGCGCGGGATTACAGGCTGAGCCACCGAGCCCAGCTGGTTGTTCTTTTGTATGTGACTTATTTTACTAAGCCTGAGGGCTTTTTTTGTTTTGTTTTTGGGGGTGGAAGAGTGGATTGGATTCTCACTCTGTTGCCAAGCTGGAGTACAATGACATGCTCACAGCTACCACAGCCACGACCTACTGAGCTCAGGCAATCCTTCTACCTCAGCCTAATTTTTTTTTTTAATTTATTGTATAGAAGAAGTCTCACCACGTTGCCTAGGCTGGTCATAAACTCCTGGGCTCAAACCATCCTCTTACCTCGGCCTCCCAAAGTGCTGGGATTACAAATATGAACCACGTGCCTGGCCAAGCCTGATGTTTTCTGGGTTCATTCGTGTTGTGGCATGTATGAGAATGTCATTCCTTTCTAAGACTGAATAATATTTCATTTTGTGTATATACCATATTTTGCTTATTCATTACTCTTTCCATGGACACTTGGGTTTCTTCCACCTTTTGGCTGTTGTGATTAATACTGTTATGAACATTGATGTACAAATATTTGTTCAATGCCCATTGTCTTTTTACTTTGCTTATAGTGAGATTTTTGTTTTGTTGGCCAAATACTTTTTTTACCTTTTTTGTTGCCAGATTTATTCATCTTTCTTGTATTACCTCTGGATTTTGAGTCAGAATTAGAAAGTCATTCTCTTTAACTAAAGTTAAAGAAGACTCACCTATTTTTTCATCTGGTACTTGTTGGGCTTCACTTTTTACATTTAGATTCCCAATCCATTTGAAATTAATTCTTGTATATGGTGTGACCTATGAATCTAGTTTTATCTTTTTCCAGATGACTACCAGGTTGTCCCAGCATCATTTTAAAAGTTCATCTTTGCCTCAGTGATCTAGCTAAGTTTTAATGGCAACTCAGATTAAGTTTGGATCCTTTTCCAAATGCACACTTTCTACCTGTTTGTTAGATTATCATTTAAAACCTGATGCTAGGCACAGTGGCTCATACCTGTAATCCCAGCACTTTAGGAGGCCAAGGCAAGAGGATTCCTGAGCCCAGGATTTGAGACCAGCCTGGACAACATGGCAAGACCTGGTTCCTACAGTAAATCAAAAAATTAGCTGGGCATGGTGGCATGTGCCTGTAGTTCCGGCTACTTAGAAGGCTGAGGTGGAAGGATCACCTGAGCCCAGCAGGTTGAGTGAGACTCCAACTCAAAAAAAAATAAATAAATGTTTTTTTAAAACCTGAGTTTGTAGTTATTGTTTAAACAAAGAACCTTGGTGGATGCTGCTGAGGAAGCATTGTTAGTCTCTTTTTCTTTTTCTTTCTTTTTTTTTTTTTTTTTTTGAGTTGGAGTCTCACTCAACCTGCTGGGCTCCGGCGATCCTTCCGCCTCAGCCTTCCAAGTAACTGGAACTACAGGCGTGCGCTACCACACCCAGCTAATTTTTTGATTTATTGTAGAGATGAGGTCTCGCCAAGTTGCCCAGGGGAGTCTTGAACCTGCGGGCTCAGGCTATCCACTCACCTCAGCCTCCCAAAGCACAGGATTACAGGCTGAGCCACTGAACCCAGCTTAAAGTCTCTTCTTTTTCTTTTTCTTTTTTTTTTTTTCTTTTCTGAGTTGGAGTCTCATTCTGTCATCCAGGCTGGAGTGCAGTGGCACGCTCATGGCCACCACAGCCTCGACCTGCTGAGCTCAGGTGATCCTTCCTCCTCACCCTTCCAAGTAGCTGAAACTGCAGGCGTGTGCCACCATGCCCTGCTAATTTTTTAATGTATTTGTTTTAGAGATGAGGTCTCTCCGTGTTGCCCCGGCTGGTCTCGAACCCCTGGGCTCAGGCAATCCTCTTGCCTCTGCCTCCCAAAGTACTGGGATTACAAGCATGAGGCACCATGCCCGGCTGTAAAGTCTCTCCCTCTACTGCTATCATGACTAAGTCACAGTCTCCTGAAGAGGTCGAATAGCTGTGGAAGCTCTTCATTGGAGGGGTGAGCTTTGAAACAGAGATGAGAGTCTGAGGAGCCATTCTGAGCGAATGCTCACGGCCCAAACACCAAGCACTCCAGGGACCTTGGTTGTCACATATACTCCTGTGGAGGAGCTGGATGCAGCCATGAACGTAAGGCCACACAAGGAGAATGGAAGAGTTGTGGAGCTAAAGAGAGCGGTCTCTTGGGAGAAGATTCTCAAAGTCCAGGTGCCGACTTAACTGTGAACAAGGTCTTTCTTGGTGGCATTAAAGATGACACTGAGGAGCATCACCTCAGGGATTATATCCTGTATAACCAAATGAGGTTATTTTGAACAGTGGGAAAATTGGAGTGATTGAAGTCATGACTGACTGAGGCTGTGGCAAGAAGAGAGACTTTACTTTGTAATCTTTGATGACCTTGACTCCATGGATAAGTCAGTAGATAATGCCATACTGTGAATGGCCACAGCTAGCAGTAAAGAAAGCCCTGTCGAAGCAAAAGATAGCTAGTGCTTCATCCAGCAAAAAAGGTCTAAGTGGTTCTGGAAACATTGGTGGTGGCCATGGAGGTGGTTTTGGTGGGAATGACACCTCTGGTAGTGGAGGAAGCTTAAGTGGTCATGGTGGTTTTGATGGCAGCCATGGTGGTGGTAGAGATAGTCATAATGAATTTGGTAATGAATTACCTAAGTTGAAGCAGATTTGGAAGTGGTGGAAGCTACAATGATTTCAACAGTTAAAAACAATTAATCTTCAAATTTTGATCCCATGAAGAGAGGAAACTTTGGACGCAGAAGCTCTGGCCCCTGCTATGGTGGTTGCCAATACCTTGCCAAATCACGAAACCAAGGTGGCTCTGGCAGTTCCAGGAGCAGCATTAGCTATGGCAGTGACAGAAGGTTTTAATTACCACTAGGAAACAAGGCTTAGCAGGAGAGGAGAGCCAGAGAAGTGACAAGGAAGCTACCAGTTACAACAACTTGTGAACTCAGCCAAGCAGTCCTCCTGCCTCTGCTTCCCAAAGTGCTGGGATTACAGGTATAAGCCACTGCACCTGGCTTAAGATGGTTTTTTGCAATGTAATATTTCAAAGTTCTTTCTTTGTCTTTAAGAAAGTATAGTTTCCTAGCTGGGCATGGTGGCGCATGTTTATAGTACCATCTACTCAGGAGGCTGAGGCAGGAGGATCACTTTAGCCTAGGAGTTTGAAACCAGCCTGGGTAACAAAGTGAGACCCTCGTCTCTAAAAAAATAAAAATAAGAGAAAGTACAGTTTCCTACATTGCATAAAACTCTCTGACCCAGTGACTCAAGAAAATCATTCCCTGGAAGATAGAATTAAATCTAAAGATTTAGCCGGGCTCGGTGGCTCAGCCTGTAATACCGCGCCTTTGGGAGGCTGAGGTGAGTGGATTGCCTGAGCCCGCGGGTTCGAGACCCGCCTGGGCAGCGAGACCTCATCTCTACAATAAATCAAAAAATCAGCCGGGCGTGGTAGCGCATGCCTGTAATTCCGGCTACTTGGAAGGCTGAGGTGGAAGGATCGCCAGAGCCCAGCAGGTCGAGGCTGCGGTGGCCGGAAACGGCCACTGCACTCCAGTCTGGGTGACAGAGTGAGACTTCCACTCAAAAAAAAAAAAAAAAAAAATTTAAAGATTTGAGCATTCCTATATTTTTGAAGGCAAAGAATAGATTTTAAGTACTTGCAAAGTGAACTGGCCCATCAGCAAAGATGTAGGAAAGGAATCCGTTTTGCTAGTTTAGTGGAAGATGGTCTTGGTTAGCAATAGAAGAAAAGCTTAAGACCTGTGGTCCAAATCCCTGATTCAGTGAGAAAGAGGTTTATTTATTTATTTATTTTTATTTTTTAGTAACCTGCGCCTCTATTTTATTCCTAGGGACACCATAGCCAATTCGTTTATTTTTAATATAGGTCTCAAAGTGACTAGATCAGAGTTCTGGGGCTCAGTAACAAGTTTTGGAGCAGTGTCATCCTTTTTTCAGATGTCCTAATTCTTGATAGCAAGAGAATTAGAAATGACTTTTACTTTAGGATTTTGAAGCATATAAACTCTGTACTCACTTTTTTTTTTTTTTGCAGGAGTTCCTGTCTTATTTACTTCCTGCAGACAATTCTTTATTTCCATGCCTGTGGAAGGCAATATGGTCATGTGGTAAAGAACATGAACTTTGAAATGTTAGATCTTTCCTAGCTCCATCATTTAACTTGGTATAAAGTGGGATAATAATATGACCTATCTCATAAAGTTGTAAGGATTAAGTGACTGGCACACAGTAGCTATCATAAACTGGTAACTACACCTATTTTTTGTTTGTTTTTGAGTTGGAGTCTCACTCTGTGGCTCAGATTGGAGTACAGTGGCACGCTCACAGCCACTGCCACCTGGACCTGCTGGGCTTAGGTGATCCTTCCACCTCAGCCTTCCAAGTAGCTGAAACTACAGGCACGCGCCACCACAACCGGCTAATGTTTTTTTAATTTATTGTCGAGATGAGGTCTCACCAGTTTGTCCAGGCTGATCTCAAACCCGTGATCTCAGGCAATCCTCTCCCCTTGACCTCCCAAAGTGCTGGGATTACAGACATGAGCCACCACGCCCAGCCTATAACTACAACTGTTAAGTCAAAATTTAACATGAGCTTAGACCATAAAATACTTCAGTGTCTAGAATTAGTAAACTCTCTTAAAATTCATTTTTAGACACATGTTTCCCTTAAGGTTGCAAGCATACCTGAATTCCGTAAGTTCCACAAGTATGACAACCCCAGTTGTTATTCAGCTCCTTCAAGTTAATTTATGAAGAAAAATTGAGTGTTTGGCTGGGATGTGAGGGTGAGAGAATTTGGAAAGGGGCACATGGGAAGCTTCTGAGGTTGTGACAGTGTTCTCTTTCTTCCTTAATCTGAGTAGTAGTTAGGTGGATGTGTATTTTATGACAGTGTATTAAGTTACACATTTGTTTTGTGGATGTTTCTCCCTATGTGTTATAGCTCTAGTTTCTAATAGTGGGGTATTGAACTCTTCAACAGCTGGTCTTGGATTCATCTTTAAATTCTGTCAGATTTTTAAAATATATTTTGTGGTTCTGTTGTTAGGTACATATGCACTTATAATTGTTGTGTTTTCTGGGTTTGTTGACGTTTTTACTATTATGAAGTATCCCTTCTTTTGTCTCCAGTAATGAATGTGGTCTTGATGCCTATTTTGTCTGATGGTACATTAGCCACTTCTTTTCAGATTGTTGTTTGCATTGTATATCTTTTTCTGTGCTTTTACTTTTAACCTTTTATGTCTTTGAATGTAAAGTGTATATCTTATAGATAGCACATAGTTGGATCTTCTTAAATCCAGTTTGATAATCTCTGTTGTTTGGGGTATTTAGTCCATTCACATCTAATGTGCTTACTGATACGGTTGGAATTGCATAAGTCACTTTGTCTTTGACAAGTCTCTTTCTTCCTGTTTCTCTTTTCTCTTTTACTGCCTTCTTTTGTGTTACTTTTTTTGCCTACAATTTTAATACTTTGGATTGTATTAACTATGTTTGTTTTTTAGTTATTTTTGTTTGTTTTTAAGTACAGAGTCCTACTTTGTTGCCCAGGCTGGAGTCCAGTGGCATGATCATAGCTCACTAGAACTCACTCTCCTGGGCTCAAACAATCCTCCTGCCTCAGCCTCCCAAGTGGCTAGGACTACAGGCCCACCACCATGCCTGGGTTTTTTTGGTTTTTTTTTTAACAGATGGGATCTTGCTATATTGCCCAATTGTTAAGTCTCAAACTCCTGGCCTCAAGCAATCTTTCTACTTCAGCCTCCCAAAGCACTAGGATTACAGGCATAAGCCACCATGCTTGGCCCCTGCTTTTTAGCTGTTTTATTAGTGGTTGCTGCAGGTATTATAATATGCATCTTATTATAGTCTACTTAATTTCAGTGAAATTTAGAAACTTTGCTTTAGTATAGGTCCATTTCCTCCCTTTAGTTTTATAATACCATTGTCATATATGTTATAATATATATGTTGCAAACCCAGCCATCTAGTGTCATAAGTATTGCTTTTGATAGTCTTTTGTCTTTGAAAGAAATTAAGAGAAGAGAGAAAATAAAAGTAGAGGTTTTTTAAAATGTTTTTACCATTTCTGGTGTTCTTCATTTCTCCTTGTGATTTTGAATGGCCATCAGGCAATTTTCATAGCAGTAAATTCTCTTTGTTCATCTGTGAATGTCTTCATTTATTTTGAAGTAGTTTTGCTAAACATACAATTCTTCATTGATAATCTTTTTCTTTCATTGTTTTAACTATATCATTACACTTCCTTCTGGTCTCTTGTAAGAAGTCAGAACTTAAGTTTTGTTGTTCTCATATACCATTTTTCTCTTGTTACTTTCACATTTTCTCTTTGTCTTTCACCAGTTTGGTTCTGGTGTCTTTTGATGTGAATTTCTCTATTCTACTTAAGTTTCACTGAGATGAGTTTCTTGGATCTTTGGATCAACATTTTTCATAAAAAATTGGCATTTTCAGCCGTTATTTTTTCAAATATTTGTTCTTTTCTCTTTCCCCTTCTTCTGGGGACTTCTCCCATATTGTGAGGGCTCTGTTCATTTTTCTTCAATCTTTTTTCTCTTCATTCTTCAGTTTGGATAATTTCTATTGCTCCAACTTCAAGTTTATTTATTTATTTTTTAATGATGAAAAGATGTGTATTTAGAATTAGCCAGCTGGATTCAGTTGAGATGATCACAGTTTTGTTGTCAACATCCAAAGCCTCATAACCAAGAGCCAGTTGAACATATGCCTTCTTCTCTTCTTCAGACCTGATTAGGATGTTGGTCTTGGCCACATCAGTGTCTGGGACTTATTGACTTTAACATAAGATCTGGTACTTATTGACTTTAACATAAGATCTGGTACTTATTGGCTTTATCATCCACAGTGAACATAAGTGTATTGTTATCTTCTGTCTCCAAGGCAGACTCAGTGGTCAGGGGGAACTTGAAGGTGGCATAGTAGTCAAGCTTGTTTCTCCTGAGGATGCTCTTCCTAGAATATTTGGACTGCCTCTGTAGCTGCAGTGTCTCGGGCCACCAGAAGATGGGTAATATATGGATCTTTTTTGTGGTTGTGGATGCCTTGCAGCATTGCCTTCTTGGCCTTCAAAGCCTTTGCTTGGCTTCAGCTTTAGGAGGGGTGAGCTCTTCCTTTTTTGCACTCTGTGCCTTCTTCTGAAAAGTGTTTATTCTCTCTTATGCCAGTTCAGATTTGTTATTGAGTCCCTCTGTAAATTCTTTTCAGTTATTGAACTTGTCAGCTTTGGTTTTATTTTTATTTTTATTTTTTTGAGTCAGAGTCTTACTGTGTCGCCCAGGCTGGAATGCAGTGGAATGCTGCTCACAGCCACCGCAGCCTCGACCTGCTGGGCTCAGGAGATCCTTCTACCTCAGCCTTCCAAGTAACTGGAACTATGAACACGCACCATCATGCCCGGCTAATTTTTTTTATTTATTGTAGAGAAGAAGTCTCACCGAGTTGCCCAGACTGGTCTTGAACCTGTGGGCTCAGGCAGTCCTCTCACCTCGGCCTCCCATAGTGCTGGGATTACAGGCATGAGCCTCTGCGCCTGGCTGTTTTTCTTTTTAAATAATTTGTCTCTCTGACATGGTTCTCTATTTTTTGAAATCATCATCGTGCTCTCATTTAAAGTCTTTGAACATAGTTTTCTTTGATTCTTTGGACATTTTTACATATAGCTACATTTTTCTTTCTTTTTTTTTTTTTTCTTCCTTTTTTGGGATGGAATCTTGCTCTGCTGCCCAGGCTGGAGTGCAGTGGCAGGATCACAGGTCTCTGCAGCCTCAAACTCATGGTCTCAAACAGTCCTCCCACCTCAGCCACCTGAGTAGCTGAGACTATAGGCATCCACTGCCACACTTGGCTACTTTTTTTTTTTTATTATAGACAAGGTCTCGCTGTGTTGCCCAGGCTGGTCTCGAACTCTTAGGCTCAAGCAGTCCCTCCCACCTTGGCCTCCCAAAGTGTTGGGATTACAGGCATGAGCCTCTGTACTTGGCCAGGAACCCCTTTTGCCCAGGTCCAAGGATTGAAAAGCTCTCTACATCAGGGCTCAATGGCTCAAGCCTGTAATTCCAGCACTTTGGGAGCCCAAGGCGAGAAGACTATCTGAGCCTGCGGATTCAAGACCAGCCTGGGCGACATGATGTGACCGCTTCTCTACAATAAATCAAAAAATTAGCCAGACATGGTAGCAAGCACCTTTAGTTCCGGCTACTTGGAAGACTGAAGTGGAAGGATTGCCAGGGCCCAGCAGGTCAATGCTGGGGTGGCCATGAGCATGCCACTGCACTGCAGCCGGGGCAACGGAGTGGGACTCCAACTCAGAAAAAAAACCAAAGAAAAGCTCTCTACAACCCACAAAACCATTAAAGCATTAACATTCCAAACACTTTGTAATGCCTTTATTGTCTTATAATTTTAAAAATCTGTGAGGCAGAATTGAATTCCCAAATTAGAAGCAACATATATAGTCTGCATTCAAAGAAAGATCATGTGGGAAAGGAAGTGAAAGGCTGCCCTGGGAAGGAGATGAGGTTTGTACTAGACTTGGAAAGTAAGAAAAATTTGGTTTGGGGTGTTGGGAAGAAGATATGGAAGAGTTGTTCCATGAAAGGGCATTCCAAGAGGGGGCTGCAAACGAAAACAGATGGAATGAAGAATAAGCATGGTAAGTTCTGAGAGGCAGTAATGAAATCAGGCTGTCTAGACGGGAAGCCTTGTGTTGGGTAGAAGTTCAGGATAAAGTTGCATAAGATGGAACAGAAGTTTGATGTAGTATAAAGAACAAGAGATTTTTGAGTCTTGATGTCCTCATCTGTAACATCGGTAAAGCTTTCCCTGCTCACCTCAGGACTGTCTTGAAAAGTGAATGAGCTAATGTATGTGACAGCAGATTTTAAGTGGTGAGATGCTATACTGGTCTAGATTGTACTGAATTTTGAATACTAAGCTAAGAAGTTTGCAGTTGTGGTAGTAATTGTTGGAATAAACCATTCATCAAGGGCTTTGTATGTTTGGGGTTTTCCTTGGCAGTCCTGTGATGATTTACAATGCAGAGTAATGTCACTATTTCCCTTTGAGTTTTCAGTGATGGAGAGGAGTACTGAGTTAAGAGCCTTGTAAAGATTTTTTGGTTCCTGTTTCTATGGAAGTATAATTCAGGAGCAGATGTTTCCCTGAGCAGCCTCTCTGGAATGTGTTAAAAGGCATTGTGGAGGCGGTGAGGGAGCGCTAACCACATGAGAAGTCTCTGTTCATAGAACAGAACAGAACCTGGAAAGATTTGACCCTGAAGGCTGCAGAATATCAGCACCACCAGCTCATGTGCGTGGATGCTCCTGGCCCTAGTGTGCTAAGTTAGACGTGCACACCATCTGTAAAGTCTGTCCTTGGATTCCAGAAATGTTGCACAATATGTGTGTCATCCTTTGGAGAAAGAGTATATTCAGGCAGCAGGATAAACTCCCATCTTTGTACTGCAATCAAATCAGTGTCTTGACACAGCTGGGAGATAGTTCAGTTTTTTCCTCAGAATGCTGTTTTTATCTGTTTCCAAGAAAATGTTTAGCATGATATTGATAACTGCATTAATCCTCAATTTACACAATCTGTGGCAAGGGAAGCAGCAGCTCTTTTCCAGGGTTTACTATTTAATGGGCCACTGGACTGAAATTTAACAGTTGAAACATAAAATGCATTCCTCAGAATAATTGGCTGCAGAATTATATGTTTTGGATCCCTTCACCTTGCTAGCTCAACTTTTAGTCCTCCTAGTTATAAATACACGGTGAGCATTTCTCAGCTGGCCCTTATCAGCAATTCCTTTCTAGGTGTACCTGGGGTCTAGTTGCCCATTGGGAACTTGATGTTGTAAATTTACCAAAGAATGACTGATCTTTTAAAACACCACCACACACACACTCTTATTTCACAAGAGTCTGATCTGACAGTCTGAGTGGTTCATCTTGTTCATAGAACATTCCTAATGAGTTGGCACTGAAGAACAGATTATGGGTCAGAAAGTAGCTTGAGATCAGAGTTAAAGCTGAGGAAATTGAAAGTTCTTAAAGGATGGGCATTAAGCTCTAGTAACTTGATAAATTACCCTCCTCTAAGCAAATTTGTTTTTTAACTGGGCTTGTATTTTTTTGGTTCTCCAGTGTCCAGCCCTCTTTCCTATTTGGAGAAATTCTCTTGTGTTGTAACTTAATTGAGTGACAGTGCCCCGTGTCCCCCATGCCATCTTCTGACAGCCAAGGCATGTGACCTCTGCTTGGCTTTTGGATGCTTCTGACCAAGGCCTCGAATCTAGATTGAGTGAAGCAAAATGGAAATGGTTAGAATTTATCTCCTTCCATTGCAGCCCTGTCCAGGCTAAACTCTCACTAAAAGATACTCGTATTTTTGGCTTCTTGGCCTCACAGAGCTGCCTTGAGTTCTACCTACTTTCTTTTTTTTTTGAATTGGAGTCTCACTCTGTCGCCCAGACTGGAGTGCAGTGGCTGCCCCCAGCCACCGCAGCCTCGACCTGCTGGGCTCTGTTGATCCTTCCCCCTCAGCCTTCCAAGAAGCCCGGAATTACAAGCGTGCACTACCACGTCCAGCTAACTTTTTGATTTATTGCATAGATGAGGTCTCGCCAAGTTGCGCAGGCGGGTCTCTACCTGCTTTCTAAGCCTATTGTTTTAGCTTCTCAGTGATTCTGTGAATCCCAGTATCTTTCCAGTAAACCTGCTCCCTAAAATTGCTTACATCCAAAAACTCTAATTAGTACAGTAGAGATCATTTCAATCCAAGTACCTTTCTTTTGGGTAATACTAGGCAATTATGGCCATATTCTTGAATTTTTATTTCCGCCAGCACCCATTTTATTTTTTCTAAATTCCTTTAAAATAGCCCTTCCTCAGGTGTGCTATATCTTAAAGTGAATTATTATTTCTATCTGCTGTGTGTCTGACCCCTAGTGGGTGTCATAAAAATTAGATACAGTTTATATTTACCTTTTTGTTTCCTTATTGAGAATCTTCAAGTGCTCTGTTTCACCCAGAGTGTAATAATAAGGCATTTGGGGAGTACCCTGGTTTTATCGATCGATCACATATTCACACATCTTCTCCAGAGAAAGAATATTTTTACTTCGGTTCCTAATCTTAAGAAAACTAATAGGCTCCAGGTTTCTCCTATGCATGAAATACCCTGCCAACCTTATTTCCTCCCTTTGAAGTTTTTATTTAATCAGAAGTTTCAAGAATGAAAGAAGAGAGCCAGCATGGTGATGTATACCAGTAGTGTCTGGCCTAAATTACTTATTTTACAGAAAAATAATAGCTTGTATTTATTGAGCCCCTATTTGCCAGTCACCATATTGGCAACTTTACAAATATTATCACACTAATCCAGTAAACATTAGTCCATAAAACTATTAAAGCTTCATTTTTTAGATGAAAAAACTGAGGTACAGAAAGATTCTGAAATTTGTCCAAGGTCATGCAATGAATAAGTAGTAGGAGGCAGACTTTGAACTTACGCTGGTATGTAAACCAGCACATGTTGCTTAGTTTCATTTCTGAGTGCATAGACATTAAATATTACCTGAGTTACCATTCCCTGCAAAAGATAGACACAAAGAAAGCAAAAAACATGCCAAGAAAACCTAAGTTTTGTGTTTTAAACATCAAGAATGCAACTGTTAGGCCAGGCGCCGTGGCTCAAGCCTGTACTCCCAGCACTTTGAGAGGCGGAGGCAAGAGGATTGCCTGAGCTCAGGAGTTTGAGACCAGCCTGGGCAACTTGGTGAGACCCCAACTCTACAACAAATAAGTTGAGTATGGTAGCACATGCCTATAATTCCAAGGAAGACTGAGATGGAAGGATCGCCTGAGCCCAGCTCAAGGCTGCGGTGGCCATTAGCATGTCACTGCACTCCAACCTGGGCAACAGAGTGAGACTCCAACTCAAAATTTTAAAAATGCAACTGATAACTAGTCAGATGGTTGTGTGTTGTTTTTTCTCAGTGGCTTTTAAGGTTTAGGTTAAATGAATCCAGTTCGCAGAAGTCAGGTTACTGCCTGTTTAGTATACTTGTGTATAAAGAAAGCTGACCTTTTGGTTCTCTTATCATAAAATTGTGAGAAATTATGTAATTCTCTGATGTCTTTCAGAAAAGAAGAGAGGAGAGCACGAGACTAAAGGAGGAGGGGAATGATCAGTTTAAGAAAGGAGGTGAGAAACTGTTTCAGCCCTGGCGTCTGCTCATCCCGACTCCTCATCCTGTTTTATATTCTGTGAAGAAACCCTGGAGAACATTTGGAAACGACTAGCAAACCTGATCTACTCACAATACAGGGTTGCTTCCCAGCACCTTGGAATTTAGAATTTTTTTTTTTTTTTTTTTTAAGTTGAAGTCTCACTCGGTTGCCCAGGGTGGAGTGCAGTGGCACATTCACAGCCACCCCAGCATCAAATTGCTGGGCTCCGGCAATCCTTCTGCTTCAGCTTTCCAAGTAGCCGAAACTGCAGACACTTGCTACCACTCCCGGCTAATTTTTTTTTTTTTTTAATATTGTAGAGATGAGGTCTCACCAAGTTGCCCAAGCTGGTCTTGAACCCCTGGGCTCAAGCAATCCTCTTGCCTCAGCTTCCCAAAGTGCTGGGATTACAGGCATGAGCCACCCCACCCAGCCCTAGGATTTTTTTACTAGGCTTTTTTTTTTTTTGAGTTGGAGTCTCACTCTGTCACCCAGACTGGAGGGCAGTGGCCGCTCCCGGCCACCACAGCTTTGACCCGCTGGGCTCCAGTGATCCTTCCACCTCAGCCTTCCAAGTAGCTGGAACTACAGGCGCACGCTACCACACCCGGCTGATTTTT
>NW_007247180.1:98540-127116 GCF_000164805.1 Carlito syrichta | reverse complement strand
CCCAGGCGGGTCTTGAACCCGCGGGCTCAGGCAATTCACTCACCTCGGCCTCCCAAAGGCATGGGATTACAGGCTGAGCCACCAAGCCTGGCTCTTACTAGGCTTTTTTAACAAAATTATTCTCAGCTGATGGTGACTAGTTACCATGTATCTCTTGGTACAGGCTTAATTTTTCTTTTCTGTAATCCCTTATCTATTAATCCAGAAATCGAAAGTGAATCTCTTTAGCTGTTGCTTTGGAAAACATTAACCTCGAATGTTAAAAGACTGTTTGCTGCATCTCTGTAAATGCAGAGCCCTTTCCCCCACTTGATGCTCTGCTGTAGAAACAAGCTAAGCTCTCCAGTGTGGCCTGGGGAAATACCTTACCTGTTCCATGGTTGCTTATCCTTTCTTTCTTTCTCTTCTTTTTTTAAACTTTACTTATTTATTATAGAATTGTGGAGTACAAGAATTTACTACATAAGTAGAGTGCATGCTGGTAAAGTTGGGGCTTTGTTCTTTCCTTCTTTCCTCTTTCTTTCTTTTCCTTTCCTTTCTCCCTCCCTTCCTTCTCCTGTCCTTCCTTCCCTCCTCTCTTCTGTCTTGTATATTTTCTTCCTCCCTTTCTCTCTTCTTCATCTCCTCCCTCCCCACCCTTCCTTCCCTCTCTCCCCTCACCTCCCCTCTCTTCCTCCCCCCCTTCCTTCTTCCTTATCCATTTGTTCTTTTCTTCTCCAGACTACTTCTTTGTGCCCTTTTATAGACTACTTCTTTGTGCCCTTTTCTTTGGATACTTTAAGTAGAGAGATGTTTGTTCTTCATGTCCGTCTGCATTTCCTACATTTGCTTAGAAATAAGTTGGTGAGGCTGGGCATGATGGCTCACACCTATAATCCCAGCACTTTGGGAGGCCAAGGCAAGAGGATTGCTTGAGCCCAGGAGTAGAAGACCAGCCTAAGCAACATAGTGAAATCTTGTCTCTACAAAAAAAAAGTTTTTTAATTAGCCGGGCATGGTGGCATGTACCTGTAGTCCCAGCTACTCTGGATGCTGAGGTGGATGGGTTGCGTGAGTCCAGAAGGTCAAGGCTACTATGAGCTGTGATAAATATTTCAGCCCAGCATGGCGGCTCATGCTTGTAAACCCAGCACTTTGGAAGACAAGAGACAGAAGGATTGCTTGAAGCCATTAGTTCAAGACCAACCTGGACAACATAGTGAGACCCTATCTCTTAAAAAAGTAAATAATAGGCTGGATGCGGTGACTAAAATTTGTAATTTCAGCACTTTGGGAGGCTGAGGTGAGAGGATTGCCTGAGTCCAGAGGTTCAAGACCAGCCTGGGCAACATGGTGAAACCTTGTCTCTACAATGAATCAAAAAATCAGCCGGGCATGGTGGTGCATGCCTGTAGTTCCAGCTATTTGGAAGACTGAGGCAGAAGGATCACCTGAGCCTAGTAGGTCGAGTCTGTGGTGGCCATGAGCATGCCACTGCACTCCAGCCTGGGCGACAGAGTGAGACTCCCACTCAAATGATAATAATAATAATAATGATAAATTAACTGGGCATGGTGGCATGCGCCTTAGTCCTAATTACTTGAGAGACTGAGCAGGAGGATCCCTTGAGCCTACTAGTTGAGGCTGAAGTTAAAGAGACAGAGTGAGTAGGCAGTTTACTCTTAGTAGCCTGCCCATCATTCTGCATGTAACAATGAATATATACATTCATCATCATTTTCTTTTCTCTTTTTTTGAGTTGGCATCTCACTCTGTCACCCGGGCTGGATGCAGTGGCGCAATCACGGCTCACCACAGCCTTGACGTCCTGGGCTCAGTCAGTCTTCAGCCTCAGCTGCCGTAGTAACTGGGACTACATACAGGCAGGTGCCACCACGCCCACCTAGTTTTTTAATTTTCTTTCTGTAGAGATGAGATCTGGCTATGTTGCCCATGCTGGTCTTGAACTGCCAGGCTTCAACATTCCTCCCACCTCCACCTCCCAAAGTGCTGGGATTACGAGCATGAGCCTCCGTGCCCAGCACCATGTTCTCTTTAGGTCTTAAGTATCGATTTTTTACTTTGTTACTTTTAGCTCCATAAAATTTCTCTTCAAACATTTCATGAGTATCATTTTAACCGGGTCAACTATATGAAACCATAATAGCTTTAATGAAAATATATACATAGAATTTTTTCTTCATCCCTGGCTAAGGATCCCAAAGTTTACTCTCTTTCATCTATCCAGTTCTCTCAGCCCCATTGAAAACTTGCTAAGCCAGGTTCGGTGGCTCACGCCTGTAATCACAGCACTTTGGGAAGAGGAGGCAAGAGGATTGCCTAAGTCCAGGGGTTTGAGACCAGCCTAGGCAACTTGGTGAGACCTTGTCCCTACAGTGAATCAAAAAAATTAGCTGGGCATGGTGGTGCATGCCTGTGGTTCCAGCTACTTGGAAAGTTGAGGAGGAAGGATCACCTGAGTCCAACAGGTTGAGGCTGTGGTGGCTGTGAGTATGCCACTGCACTCCAGCCTGTGCAACAGTGTGAGACTCCTAATCAAAAAAAGAAAAGAAAAGAAAACTTTCTAAATTGCTAAGCCAAGTAAAAGATGAACATCTCAGGAATGCTAGAACTCCCAAGCATTGAGGGCCCTTCAATGACAGCATGTTCAGCTATCAGTTCACCAAGCATACCTCGTGACATTGGCACAAGTAAGCACTATTCTTTAATGAGAGAGGAAAGGGGGAATTGATTTTATAGCTCAAAACATGATAGACTGTGAGTATCTTTTTATTTAAAACCTTTGTCCTGTGAATGGAAAACTGCGTGCTGAGATCCTATGGATTACAGTAGTATCAGGAATCAAATCAAATAATGACCACTACTCATACTTTATCTTATCCGCAGATTATATAGAAGCGGAAAGTTCTTATAGTCGAGCCCTCGAGATGTGCCCCGCCTGCTTCCAAAAAGACAGGTCTATACTGTTCTCAAATAGAGCTGCTGCGAGGATGAAACAGGTATGAGTTTTTGACCTTTTGTTTGAAAATCATCTGTACATGCGATCTTCTCAGAGGGTAGTTTCTCTCCAAAAACTAGCATATGGAGGCTTAAAGTTGCCGCCTGTCTTTTCATGCCCATGTGTTTCCTTGATGTGAAAGGGCACAAGAAGTTTAGAAAAATATGTTGAAGGCCAGGTGGGGTGGCTCACGCCTGTAATCCCAGCACTTTGGGAGGCCGAGGTGAGAGGGTTGCCTGAGCCCATGGGTTCGAGACTACCCTGAGCAATTTGGCAAGACCTCATCTCTACAGTAAATCAAAAAAATTAGCCAGGCATGGTGGCGCACGTATGTAGTTCCAGCTGCTTGGAAAGCTGAAGCGGAAGGATCACCTGAGCCCAGCAGGTCGAGGCTGTAGTGACAATAAGCATGCCACTGCACTCCAGCCTGGGTGGCAGAGTGAGACTCCAACTCAAACAAAATTAAAATGGACCCCTAAAGAAGGAAAGATAACATGACCAGTGTTAAACAGCAACTTGGTGTCAGAGCTGGGACCAGATCTAGTTCTTTGACATTCAGTGTTCTTTCCACTGTGCCATGCTTCTGGATTCAGCACTTTGGATTAGTTATTGTATTTGGTGAATTGTTTTATACTTTTGTTTCATCAATGGGTAGATTAAGGTTGATAACTTAGACTACATGACAAGTCGCCCTGTGTTTCTGTACAGGTTGACCATCTGTATACTTTGGGAGACAACACTTTGGGTGTGATAGTATAGCAACTAGCCCAAAGGAGAGTCATTAATTCATTTATTCTTATATCAGTCATTTGCCCTGTTTATTGATTACAAAGTGTTTTCAGTGTCTGCATTCTAATTTAAAGTGTCTTACAAATGCAATAGGTCCATTAGAACAATCTTTAAAGACACTTTAGGAAAGAAGCTACTTGAGTAATTTGTTACCAGGAGACTTTCAGATCAGAGCCATCCTTACATTAATTTTGAATTTTATCTTGGAAGTAGCATGCATGTTTTCATGTGATTTCTTTGAAAACTTTCAGTATCTCCACAAACAGTTATTAATGATCAGATCATGTCATTGAGCCATTGGGCCATTAAGATAAAACTAGAGTAGCAACATATATTAATGTTGTTTTTCCTTTTAGGACAAGAATGAGATGGCCATCAAGGACTGCAGCAAAGGTACGCCTTTTGTCATCTTACTACATGTTGGTGTACAAGAGCATTAATTCAGACAATCAGCAGGGCTTCTGGTCAGTTGAGTACTTGTACATGTGTACCCTTCCTCTGGGGTCTTTAAATAAGAAACTTTATAATTCAGTATTTCCAGAGATCCTGGCCAATGGTCATCCCAGAGTAAGCATGCTTTTGAATGGATGGTCCCATCACTTTCACCTATATTAGGAAATAAGAGAAAGTCAGAGCTACCTTGATAGTAGAACTTGGGAATCGAATTTGCTTCCTTTAGTATATAATTACTTTCCTTTGAGAGTCAAATTGAAGATCTCAGCTGCTGTAGGGCATGTAGATGTGTTGCATGGACAGCTGTGGTGAGGGACAGTTTCTGTTACTGGATTGATAGTCTTTCTTCAGATGTAGTAATTCTTCCAAACCTACTCCTTGTTGTTTTTAATACCCTTTCAGGTTCCGCAAAGGAATCATTTTGATGCCTGAGGTCTATTAAGGTCTTGTCACCCCACCAACTTTTATAGGAACATCTCAGACATAGACTATTATTTTTCTCAAAGGTTTCCTGATAGACCAGACAGTTGTCTTGCTTTTCTAACCAACTTGATGTGGAGAACACACATAATTACTTTTTCCTGCAACTTATTTAGTCTCATGAATTTTTCTAGCTAATTACCATTTTGAAATTTTATATTTTTTCAGTTTTCTGTTTTTGAATAATATTTTCTGAGCGAGTCATAAGAGTTGAGAAGAACCTTATATGTTATCTAGATCCCCTCTTACACTAAACATGAATTCCCTTTTTAACTTTTTTCTTTGCATTAATTAATTTGGCTTCCTCTCTACTGGCTTTCTTTATACTTGGTATTTCTTTATAGTAACTGAATGAAGTTTCCACTACATCATAATCTAGCAGACTACTTCTGGCCTATTACCATCTTGGATGGGAACTAATTCTGAATGTACTGTTTTGTTTGGAAGAAGATATTTAGCCTATTTCCTTTATATGAAATGAGTGGGTTTGAAGATTTTAAGTTAGGAACAAGCAGCTGGTTTTCAGAGCTTCTTTCTCTGTAACCAAATGTGAGAAAATGCCTTATAAGCTTGATTAGCATGGTGTACTTAGGAACTAGTTCATTCCATAGGAGGAGTTCATTACCAGCTGTAGCCCTAAGTGTAGGTGCTATGCCTAGAATACGAGGGGATGGGGAAGAAAGTGTTTTCCAACCAGTTTTTTCCAGATTTGCTTTTGGATTTGCTAATATTCATGTGCTTAGACATAGTCACTGTGGAAATATACATTATATCCATAGGTAAATTACATTGAAGTTAGTATGGTTTATTTATATTGAGAATGCTCCCCCACATAAACACACACACTCCCTCCACTCCCACTCCTCTCTGTCTCTCTCTCAACTCATAATCCTTGGCAGGAAACTTAAAAGCATATTTCTGGGCCGGGCTCAGTGGCTCAGCTTGTAATCCCAGCACTTTGAGAGGCCAAGGAGAGTGGATTGCCTGAGCCCACGGGTTCGAGTCCAGCCTGGGCAATTTGGTGAGACTTCTCCTCTACAATAAATGAAAAATTAGCCAGGCGCCTGTAGTTTCAGCTACTTGGAAGACTAAGGCGGGAGGTTCGCCAGAGTCCAGCAGGTCAACGCTGGGGTGGCCGAGCCCAGCAGGTCGATGCTGGGGTGGCCGTGAGCATGCCACTGCACTCCTGCCTGGATGACAGAATGAGACTCTGACTCAAAAGAAAAAAAAAAAAAAGAAGGGCAGGCAGTTGCTGGTTAAAGGGGAGGCTATTGTGCAGCCTAACGGTACCAGACAAGTAGTTTTGAAGGAGCAGTGAAGGTTTAGCTTGAAATGTAATCTTAGTAGTTGAGGCCTAGAAAAAAGAGAATGAAGTCTACCACCAGAGTGTTTTGCACCTCAGCTCTTTAATTTATATCTTCACATCCTCTCTCACTCTTTTCACTGTGCACTACTTGAGCTCTGTGTTCTGGCTCATTCTGGACTGGGTGAAAGACAAATAGCCAAAAACCAGAACTTGGAATATAGACCAGGATATAGCCCACTCCAGCCATAAGTCAAATCCATCCTACTCCCTGTTTTTGTTTAACCCACAACTAAAAATGGTTTTTACATATTTAAATGGTTGAAAATCAAATCAGCCAGGCACAATGGCTCATGCCCGTAATCTCAGCACTTTGAGAGCCAGAGGTGAGAGGATTGTGTGAGCCCAGGGGTTCAGGACCAGCCTGGGTAACTTGGTGAGACCTCGTCCCTACAATAAATCAAAAAATTAGCTGGCTATGGTGGTTTGCGCCTGTAGTTCCAGCTACTTGGAAAGCTGAGGCAGGAGGATTGCCTGAGCCTAGGTCAAGGATTGGTGATCGTGAGCTTGCCACTGTACTCTAGCCTGGGTGACAGAGTGAGACTCCAACTCAAAGAAAAAAAGAAAATCAAAACTAAAGGAAGATATTTCATGCTAATATAAAAATGATGTGAAACTCAGATTTCAGTGTCCACAAGTCAAGTTTTATTGGAACACAGCCACCCATATTTGTTTACATATTGTCTTTGCCTGCTTTTGTGCTACACTAGCATAGTTGAGTAGATTGGACAGAGGTGCCTGTCTGGCCCCCAGAGCCTAAAATCTTCACTGTCTTGCTCTTGACAGAAAGTTTGCCAACCTCAGGTATAGACTTTGACAAATGACACTTCCTTTCATATCCTTGGAGGATGGTTGATGAAGGAATTTGATGTAGCCCATGGCATAGGCCCTTTTTCTTTGTGATAACAATTATTCCTTCTCTTTTTACAGCGATTCAGTTAAACCCCAGCTATATCAGGGCAATATTGAGGAGAGCAGAGTTGTACGAGAAAACGGACAAGCTAGATGAAGCCCTGGAAGATTATAAATCTATCTTAGAAAAAGATCCATCCATACATCAAGCAAGAGAAGCCTGTATGGTAAAACCTAACATTTTTTTAATATGTTTTCTTCTATCTCCTGTGTTTCTATTTAGTGAATCCTAAATAACCCTTTCAGACACAACTGAATTCCATTCCTGTGCTTCTGAAGAGCTTATCAAAATATATGGGAGATGGATCTTTATTATAATGAAACAGTTTTTTTTTTATTTTGACTTTATAAATGAGCCACTCCTGGAATCCCAGAGTACTTAGGGCCAGTTACAGAGCTCAGATTGACCATCAAAAGACTCTTAAGTCAGTGATTCTCAACTGGGACAATTTGGGTTCCCAGGAAGATTTGGCAATATCTGGAAACATTTTGGTTTCCAGATATTGGGACGGGTGCTACTAGGGTATTTAGTAAGTTAAACAAAGGATGCTATTAAACATCCTACAATGCACAGGACAGCCACCAAAACAAAGAGTTATCCTATTAGGATATCATGAGAACAAATGTCATTAGTGCCACTGTGAAGAAATTCTGAGCTAGGTGATTATTTAAGAACATCCAAGGTTGATCTCAACAAATTAGATTGTATAAAGAAGGGAGTTCAATTTAGAAGTCCCTTAATATTCAGCTAAATATCTGGTATGCATCCTTTCAGACTTTTGTCTGTATATTGACCAAATTTTTATTGAGCCCCTCCTTTGGTCTAGGCATTCTAAGAACTGGGAATGTAGCAGTGAGCCAAACAAACTTCTGTCTTTATGTAGCTTGCCCACAAACATCAATACTTGTTTTGTTTTGTTTTGTTTTGTTTCTTTATTTAATAAGATTGTAGACATGTACTATACTTGATCTTATTTTCACATTAGGCTTTTAATGTTTCTCAAATTTGAAATAAAGATACAGAATTTTTCACCTACCCTTGTTTCTTTTTCTCCTCAGAGATTACCTAAGCAAATTGAAGAACGTAATGAAAGACTAAAAGAAGAGATGCTAGGTAAGCTTGCTTTCCTTACTTTCTCTTGACCACAGATAGCTTAGAAAACTTGGTTGGGGACATCAGTGAATACTAAAGGGGAATACAACAGTTAGAACTATCACTTCAGAACGCTTCCTTTACTTGGGCTACAATACCATGAGGCTACTGACTTTTTAGCTATTTTTGACCCCAGAAGGAGCAGTATGGTTTAGAGAGGTTATCACCTTTTTCAGAAACCAAATTTCCTTTTCGTTTTTCTTGGAAAATTTTCTTGCTTTCAAGAATTTAAGCTCAGTTTATCTCCCTACCTGGTTTACCACCAACCTCTATGTAAGATAATAATTTCTTTTTTTTTTTAAAGCAGGATTTATTGAAAGGACAGAAAAGCTCCCACAGTAGAAGGGGACCCCAGGGGGTTGCTCAGTAATTTCATAAAAACAGTTCAATAGCCAGGCTCGGTGGCTCAGCCTGTAATCCCGCGCCTTTGGGAGGCCGAGGTGAGTGGATTGCCTGGGCCCGCGGGTTCAAGACCCGCCTGGGCAACTTGGCGAGACCTCATCTCTACAATAAATCAAAAATGAGCCGGGAGTAGTAGCGCGCGCCTGTAGTTCCAGCTACTCGGAAGGCTGAGGTGGAAGGATCGCCGGAGCCCAGCCGCTCCCGGCCACTGCACTCCAGTTTGGGTGACAGAGTGAGACTCCAACTCAAAAAAAAGAAAAAACAGTTCATTGAGTAGTCATTCCTTAAGGTTGTTTTTAAAAAAATTTTATTGTAAAAATGTGGGGTACTGTTCAGGGTAAGGTATACAAATGGTCATTGTACAGGTAAAGTTTGGGCCTCACTTTGGTCCACGTTTCACCTAGTTTGAGATCAGATATCCTTACTGATGAAATGTGCTGCTCTCCCTTGTAGTTTCCCACTACTGCCAATCCCTTTCTTTTAGTATTATGATATTTGTTCAGGGTTCGCTTATGAGTGAGAACATGTGGTACTCAGTTTTTTGATAGATCACTGAGTATTACAGACTCTAAATCCATCCAAGTTGCTGTAAACTTCATAATTTTGTCCTTTTTTATGGCTGCATAATATTCCATCGTATATATTTTTTTGATCTGGTCTACTTTCAATGGGCACTCCTGAAAGTTTTAAGTGTGTTAAGATGCGGTTAGGATCAAGAGAGTTTTTTGTTTCAGAAAGGGCACTGAGGTGTTTGAGAATAAGTGAGAGGGCAGGAATTTGGAGTAAATAGTAAGGAGAGAAAGACTGAGGGGAGGGTGGGGCAAATAAATTCATTTGATCCATACTGTAGTTACTTCTCTTGTTTACCAAAGCATTTTCTAGTTGGAATCTGCTTGACTAAAAGAAGTGAGGGTTGCTGGACAAAGACCTGAATGTATTCTGCTTATAATCTGTCTGATATTTCCCAAGTCAGGATCTACTATGTGTTCTTTATGAGTATTTTCTAAATCTACTATGCAAATTACATTTAACATATTGCAATCACATTGCCCTAAAGGAAAAGTCATTTAACAAAAAATTGGACTTTCATTTATGGTCTTCAAACATCGGTATCCAAGGAATGAGAACAGATTTCCCAGTCACTCCACAGTTGAGTTACAGAGAGGAAGCCATTAACCTAGACTATCCAGAGTGTTCTGGACCCTGCTGGGTAGACTCAGACTCTAAGGAAAGCTGCTTCAGACTCAGTATATTCCTGGATTTTCAAAAAAAGACTAATGCCAGACTCAGTGGCTCATACCTGTAATCCCAGCACTTTGGGAGGCTGAGGCGAGAGAATTACCTGAGCTTAAGAGTTCAAGAACAGTCTGGACAACATAGAGAGGCCTCTCTACAAAATCAAAACTTAGCTGGGCATGGTGACATGTGCCTGTAGTCCCAGCTACTCAGGAGGCTGAGGTAGAAGAATCACCTGAGCCTAGGGGGTTGGGGCTGTGGTGAGCTGTGATGGTGCCACTGCCAGCATGGACAGCAGAGTGAGAACTCAACTCAAAAAAACAAACAAACAACAACAACAAAAAAGTGCTGTTTCCCTAATTTACATATCTAATTAAACCTGATACCATGTTTGAGCAGAAGAATTATTTTAGAGGTACTTTTTCTTCAAAGAAGAGGGAAAAGAGCATTGTCTCGCCTAATCTGCTAACAGTGATGCTTTATTTTAGAAAAGTATTTGTGTTTAGCCAAGCTGGATTTCTTGCTGAAAGGCATGACTTTGTGAATGGCCGTAACAGAGTTGGAAGACATTTCTTTTAAGCATTGGTCTCTAGGTCCCATTTTTTTTTAAAGCCAATCTGGTAAAGGGACTGGTACAAACTGAATCTTACTGCCCATTATCAGCTCCAGATGGAATAAAAATTTCCACCTGCTCTTATCACTCTAAATTCTAATAAGCCAAAGTTGTCTGTCTCCATGGCTTTGGGTTTTACTTATGACGTTCTCTTCATTTGAAATATTCAGATGGAATTCATTCCCTCCGTAGTTTCTATAATGAAGTCACCTCCCATAAGACTTAAGAAACCTGAGTTGCGAGGTAAATAATGTGTTGTTATACATCAGTAGTTTGAAAGACTCGATTTCTTTCTTTCCTTAATGAATGTAGGGATCGTGAAAAGAATCCTGCTTCCAGGCATTACCCCAGCCTGGATAACCTAGAAGGGAGAATTTCTGTCTGTGAGGTTGCAACTCCAAGAGAGCTCTTGGGTGCTCTTCCCCCTTGTTATTCATGTGCCGTGAGATCCCTGGAGACCAGACATTTTGAGTGCAAGTATCGCTTAAGAAGTTCTGAGCAAGCCTTTTGCAGTGGACTGCATGGACTGCAGTGGACTGCATGATTTAGTGCTGTTTCCTGTGGGAGGACGTGCAGTTAAAGATTTTTTTTTTAAAAATACGCCACCATTTATCATTGGCATTTCTGAGGTTACATAACTACTTAAACTCAATGGAGTTTTTACTTCCTTTTTTCTTTTTTTAAATTGATGGTTGATACATATTTTGATACCTGTATACGGTGTGTAATGATCAAATCAGGGTAATTGGGACATCATCACCTCAAACATTTATCTTTTCATTGCATTGGGAATTTTACAAATCTAGTAACTTTGAAATATACAACAAATTATTATTAACTATAATTCAGTACTGTTGAATATTAGAACTTATTCCTTACATCTAACTATTTTTGTTCCCCTTTTTCCCCCTTAACACCTTCTCTTTATTCCTCTTCTCCACTTCCCTTCCCAGCCTCTGGTAACCTCCATTCTACTCTCTACTTCCTTAAAATCCACTTTTTCATTCCCACATGAGTGAGAACATACAATATTTGTCTTTCTGTGTCTGGTTTATTTAACATAATCATCTCCAGTTCCATCCATGTTGCTACAGAGGACATGATTTCATTTTCTTTATCCATTCGTCTGTTGTTAAACACTTAGGCTGACTCCATATCTTGGCTATTGGGAATAATACTGTAATGCTGCAATAAACATGGTAATGGAGATATCTCTTTGCTATACTGATTTCCTTTTTTCTTTTTTTCTTTTTTTTGAGTCAGGGTCTCACTCTGTCACTGAGGCTGGAGTGCAGTAGCATGATCACAGCTTACCACAGCCACAACTTCCTGGGCTCAGGCAATCCTTTCCCCTCAGCCTCTCAAGTAACTGGAACTACAGGTGTAGAACACCATGCCAGCTAATTTTTTTTTTTTTGGTAAAGACAGGATCTTACTATGTTTCCTAGGCTGGTCTCAAACTCCAGGACTCAGGCAATCCTCCTGCTTCAGCCTCCCAGTGCTGCGATTGCAAGTGAGAGCCACCGTGCCCTGTCTTTTCTTTTGGATATATACCCAGCAATGGGAATTTTTAGTTTTTCTGAGGAACCACCATACTGCTTTCCATAGTAGCTGTACTAATTTCTATTCCTACCAACAGTGTATAAGCATTCCCCTTTCTCTGCATCCTTGCCAGTATTTGTTATTTTTTGTCTTTTTGGTAATAGCTATTCTAACTAGGCAGAGTGAGATGCTGTCTCTGTGGTTTAATTTGTATTTCCCTGGTGATTAGTGTTGAGCATTTTTCACATACTTTTTGGCCAGTTGTATGTCTTTGAGAAACATCTATTCTGGTCTTACGCCCATCTTTAAATTGGATTATTTGAGTTTTTTGCTAAATTGAGTTGTTCTAGTTCCTTACATGTTCTGATTATTAGTCCCTTGTTGGATGGACAGTTTGCAAATAGTTTCTCCCATTCTCTATGTAGGTTATCTATTTACCTGGTTGATCATTTCCTTTGCTGTGCAGAGGCTCTTTAGCTTGAGGTAATCCCATCTGTCTATTTTTACATTTCTGACCTATGCTTTTGAGATCTTATTTTTAAAAACTTTACCCAGACCAATGTCCTATAACATTTCCCTGATGTTTTCTTTTTTTTTATTTTTTATTTTTTTGAGTTGGAGTCTTACTGTGTCACCCAGGCTGGAGTTTAGTTGCATGCTCACGGCCACCACATCCTTGACCTGCTGGACACAGGTGATCCTTCCACCTCAGCCTACCAAGTAGCTGGAACTACAGGCACGCGCTACCACATCCAGCTGATTTTTTTATTTATGGTATATGAAAGGATTTCGGCGCCAGTAACAACTCCGCACCAGCCAGGCCAAGAGATTTATTAAAGGGGCTGTTACAGAGAGGGTCTGTAACCGAGAAAAAGCAAGAGAGAGAGAGAGAGCGTGCGTGAGAGTGAGAGAGGGCGAGAGAGAGGCGGGGGGAGAGAGAGAGAGCAAGAGAGAGTTATGCAGGGAGAGGGGTATATTTATGGGCTTGGCAGGGACCGGAAGGGGCTGTGCTGGGTTCTTATTGGAGGAGCGACATGGGAGCAGGGTGGATATAACAAAGCTAGCTACGTCATGGGAAATGATTGGAGGCTTGCAGGTTTGAACTTCGTGCACAAGGGGAATTGTGCATGAAGAAGCCAGAACCTAGGGCCTTTGTTGTCTAGTGTGGCTTTACCATGTTTGGCGCTATTTTGGGAGCCGCCCCTCTGGCTGTTTCCTGTGCCCTTCATTCCCACCTTTTCTGTTTCTTTGGGGGAAGGGCGTCTTTATTCTTTCTGGCTGCTTCCTGCTGGCCGGGGGCATTGTGGGGAATGGTGGTGGAAGGGTACAGAACCAACCAGAACAGGGTCCAGAGATAGGTGCTGAAGGTGAAGATTTCTGAAGGTGAGAGTTTCAGGAAAGTTCCTTGTAAATGTAGAATGGAGACTTGTTCCGGCCAGTCCTCCAGTGGGCACGAGGGCAGTAGTAACCAGCTGTCTTGGAGTAGACTGTGGAGGTAAATAGAGAACCTGGAAGAGAACATATCTAAAAGAAAAGTTAAGTGATGTTTAGAGACAAGGTGTTGACTCCTCTACTGGGACAGGTTGATAACTACTGAGTAATAGGAGGTTGAGGTTTTGATTTGAGACCTCTTGTTTTGTAACAAAGACAGTGGGGGGACGGCTAATTAAATTTTGTCTCATTTTTCTCCCCTCTGTTATTTAAAGAAGAAAATTGTTTTGGAGATTGTTAATTAAGAAGCTCACGTTCTGGCCTTTGAGTAGCACGTTGGCCTAGCAGTATAGATGAGGTCTTGCCAAGTTGCTCAGGCTGGTCTCAAACCTGTGGACTCGGGCAGTCCTCTCGCCTCAGCCTCCCAAAGTGCTGAGATTGCAGACTTGAGCCACTACACCCAGCTTTGTTTTCTTTTAGTAGTTTCATAGTTTCAGGTCTTAGATTTGGGTCTTCAGAGCATTTTGAGTTGATTTTTTGGTATGATGAAAGATAAGAGTCTAGTTTCGTTCTGCATATGGATGTTCAGTTTTCCCAGCACCATTTATTAGAGTCTATCCCTTTCCCAGTGTATATTCTTGGAGTCTTTGTCGAAAATCAATTGCCTAGCCAGGTGCATGGCTCATGCCTATAATCCCAGCACTTTGGGAGGTGGAAGTGAGAGGATTGTCTGAGCCTAGGGATTCAACACCAGCCTAGGCAACTTGATGAGATTCGCGCCTGAAATCCCAACACTTTGGGAGGCTGAGGTGAGAGGATTGCCTGAGACTATGGGTTAAGGCCAGCCTGGGCGATATGGGAGATCTCATCTCTACAATAAATTTGAAAATATATATTAGCTGGGCGTGGTGGCATGTACCTGTAGTTCAGCTACCTGAAAGGCTGAGGCGGAAGGATCAACTGAGCCCAACAGGTCGAGGCTGTGGTGGCCGTGAGTGTGCCACTGCGCTCCAGGTGACAGAGTGAGACTCCAACTCAAAAAAAAAAAAAGGAAAAAAATTAGCAGGTCAAGGATGCAGTGACCCTTTTCGTGCCACTACCCTCCAGCCTGGGTATCAGGACTCAAAAAAGAAAAAAGAAAGAAAATAAATTGACGGAAAATGTATGGATTTGTTTCTGGTTTCTCCATTTGTCCCATTGGTCTATGTGTGTTTATATGCCAGTACTGTGCTGTTTAGTTTACTATAGCTTTATATTATGTAATATAATTTGCAGTCAGGTCATGTGATGTCTCCAGCTTTGTTCTTTTTCTCAGGGTTGCTTTATCTATTCAGAGTCTTGTGGTTTCATATGAATTTTAGAATTTTTTTTCTTCTATTTCTGTGAAAAATGCCATTGACAAGATTGTGAGTGCATTGAATCTGAATATCACTTCAGGTAGTACAAAATGGGTGTTTACCCAAATTTATTCAGCATTCTTTGACTTGGTTTTTCTTTCTCCTCTGTAATTTGACTTCCTTTTTGTCACAAAGAGCTATTTACCCTACTCCTTGGAAGGCTATATCTTAATAGTAATTATTAATGGGAAGAACAATATTTGTTCTTCCTTTCCTAGACTGTCTTTATAAATATCTTTAGAACAAGAGACCCAGGATGGCCAATAGTCAAAGTGGCACGGTTCTTGTGATCAGAAAAGATGATCGTGGAGGCTTCTAGATGATCACTGAGGAAAGCAGTCAGCAGCTGCAGTGTTTTCCTTTGTCCTTTTCTCTGGGTTGATTAGCCTCACAGCCACAGTAACCAAGGCACATAAGGTATAAAAGAACTTAAAGGTTCATTGGTGTGAAGAGATGGGAATAGGGATCCTGGACATAGCACCCCAGTAGGCTCAGAGCTTTCTTGAGCAACTAGTGGTACTAATGATCCATGCCCTGTTATTTGCTTTTTCTCTAATCTGATGATGTCACAGCTTTTCTAAACAGCAGAACCTCTTTATTTATGGGGGGATGTATATGGAGCCACAATATAGAAGAAAAATGTGGTGCTTTATTTGTATAAATTATAGGCCAGACTCGGTGGCTCAGCCTGTAATCCCAGCACTTTGAGAAGCCGAGGCAAGTGGATTGCCTGAGCTCATGGGTTTGAGACCAACCCAGGCAGCTTGGCAAGACCTCATCTCTACAATAAATCAAAAATTAGTTGGGTGTAGTAGTGCACACCTGTAATTCCGGCTACTTGTAGGGCTGAGGTGGAAGGATCAACCCAGCGGGTCGAGGCTGGAGTGACCGAGAGCATGCCACTGCCCTCCAGCCTGGGCAATGGAGTGAGACTCCAACTCAATATATATGTACATATATATGTATATGTGTGTGTGTATATATATACACACACACACACACACACATATATATATATATATATATAAAATATCCTTTGCTCAACTGTAGGGTACTGGAGACAAATTCTTCGTGTTACTGCTCTGCGCTCAGGAGCACCATGAGAAGCATGACCACATAACCTCGTGGGAAGAGTGCCTTCCGGGGGTTGGGTTTGTACCCAGAAACTGGTGACTTGAGTCATTCTTCTTGGCAGCTACAATGGGAGGGCAAGAGGTGTGTGCTGAGAGGCCAGCTGATGATGCTAATGCAGGTCTTTGAACAAACTCTGATTCCAAATAGAAAAGAATGTGGGGTAGACTTGTCAGAATCATTTGCACATTGTTTTATCCTGCTGCTGGCACAGCCAAGAAGTCTTTCAAACAAGAGAAATTGCCAAGACTCCGTATCTATATGTCCCTGCTTTTGCTTCTTCCTTGATCTCCTGCCATCTCAGGGTACTGAACTGTAAGATAGCAAATAAAGGCATCTACTTTCTCCAGAAAGTACCATAGGCCACATGGGCTGCTTTTTCACATCATCTAACAGGGAAGCTGTACCCAGGCAGCTTTATCCCTCTAGTCACTGGAGGTGAGTGTTTACAATTCATTTTTCAATATAATCTCATGAAGATTCTAATCACTGGCAAGCTTTCTTCTGGGGGCTGGATCTCAAATGTCGTACACAGACCCATGAGCACCTAATAAGTAGTCAAAAATGCAGTCAGTCTACCCAGACCTACTGAATCAGAGATTGGGGGTAGGGCCCAGCAGTCTGCTTTAGCAGAGTGTTTCTGATACATACATTTACCGACCACTCTTTGGGGAATGTGACGAGTGAGAGAGGCACCTCAGGTCAGAGGAGGGCCTGGCCGCACCAGTGGTGACGCTGGAGGGGAGCTCAGCTCTGCTCGGAGACACCTCCGAACGGAAGCAGGCATACCACCCACCAAGTTATCTTTCCATCTTTGTGCTGTAGCTGCAGCAGAGGAAAACTAGTAAGCAAACATTGCAGAATATGTGCTCTCCTAGCATAGAAGACATCAGATCTCAGACAGCCCTGTGCATATGGTGGCTGAATTGCCACTGGAGGAGCCAAGTCAGCTCACTGTAGGCTTAGCCCCATTTCCTGAGTTTGCAGGGAATACCAAGCCTCCTTGCCCCGGGTCTTAGTAGGGGATGTGTCCCAGTAACGTGTGACCTATGTTTCATCCATTCTGTGAGATGCTGCTCTTCCGCCTCAACCAAGAGCTGCCAAGTGCCTAGCCCCACTTTGAAGACCCAGGGCAGCGACTTGAAACTCACGTATTCCTCCAAAGAAACCACAGCTGCAAGGACAGGGCATCACCCCGTAAGCCACCTTCCATTCCAGTCACCTGCCGCTGCTTGCCCTGGCCACTCTGGCACACACATGAGCCTTGCTCGTAACACATTCCAGGTTTCCTCTCCTTCCACCTTCTGGGGCCACAATCCTGGTCTCTTGATTCCTGAAGTCACTCAGTTTATGCACTCCTGGCCACTAGCAGTCTGTTGGGGGCATGTTCTCATTTGTGAACTGAATGAAGAATACCATCTTTTGCCGAGTACAGTGGCTCATGCCTGTAATCCTAGCACTTTGGGAGGATGAGATGAGAGGATTGCTTGAGCTCAGGGATTCGAGACCTGAGCGACATGGCTAGACCTCATCTCTACAATAAATCAAAAAATAAGCCAGGCGTGGTGGCGTGTGCCTATAGTTCTCTCTACTTAGAAGGCTGAGGCAAAAAGATCGCCAGAGCCCAGTAGGTCGAGGCTGCGGTGGCCGTGAGCATGCCATTGCACTCCAGCCTGGGCGACAGAGTGAGACTCCAACTCAAAAAAAAAAAAAAAAAAAAAATATACTATTAATACAAATGTTTTATTTTTCTGTTCACGCTATAAAGCACTAACAAAATCACAAATCTTCTTAATGGCATTGAGAACGGTGAATCTTTTTCAGATGGTTTTCAGTGGACTTTACCTAGGTCCATCAGAGGAATCTGCTTCAGAATGGATGTTGTTTTAGCAGACATGAAAACAACATTCATCTTCTCATACATCTTGTACATCAGAGCTCATCAGTGACTGGGTATATTGTCAGTGATCAATCATTTTTTTTTTTTTTTTTTTTTTTGAATTGGAGTCTCACTCTGTTGCCCAGGCTGGAGGGCAGTGGCATGCTCACGGCCACCGCAGCCCCGACCTGCTAGGCTCAAGCAATCCTTCTGCCTCAGCCTTCCAAGTAGCTGAAACTACAGGCATACACCATCACACCCGGCTAATTTTTTGATTTATTGTAGAGATGTGGGCTCAGGCAATCCTCTCTCCTCGACCTCCCAAAGTTCTGGGACTATAGGCATGAGCCACCACACCCAGCCAATTAGTAATATTTTGAAAGGAAACATTTTCCTGAGCAGTACGTCTTAACAGTGAGCCTAAAATATTAAGTAAACCATGCTGTAAGAGATGTGTTGCCATCCAGGCTTTTTCTGTCCCATTTCTATAGCACAGGCAGAGGAGATTTAGCATCATTCTTAAGGGCCCTAAGATTTTAGGAATGGTAAATTAGCATTGGCTTCAACTTAAAGTTACCAACTGCATTAGCCCCTAACAAGAGAATGCCCATCCTTTGAAGCTTTGAAGCCAGACATTGACTTTGCCCCTCTCGCTATGAAAGTCGCAGATGACATCCTCTTCTAATAAAATGCTGCCTCACCTACATTGAAATCTGTTGTGTAGAGTAGCCACCTTCATCAGTGGTCTTAGCTAGACCTTCTGGACAACTTGCTGCAGCTTTTCCATCAGCCCTTGCGGCTTCACTTTATACTTGTATGTTACGGAGATGGCTTCTTTCCTTAAACCTCATGAACCAGCCTCTGCTAGTTCCCTATTTTTCGCCTGCAGTCTCCTCACCTCTCAGCCTTCATAGAATTGAAGAGAGTTAAGGCCTTGCTCTGGATTAGGCTTTGGCTTAAGGGAGTGTTAAGCCTGGTTTGAACTTTTATCCAGACTATCAGACTTTCTTTGTATCATCAGTATGACTGCTTCACTTTCTTGTTTTTGTGTTCACTGGAATAGCACTTTTCATTTTTTTCAGCTGGGAATGGTGGCTCACACCTGTAATCCTAGCAGTTTGGGAGGCTGAGGTGAGAGAATTGCCTGAGCTCAGGGATTTAAGACCAGCCTAGCAATATAGTGAGACCTCATCTCTACAATAAATCAAAACATTAGCCAGGCCTGGTGATGCATGCCTATGGTTCCAGCTACTCGGAAGGCTGAGGTAGAAGATCGCCTGAGCCCAGCAGATCGAGGCTGCAGTGACTGTGAGCATGCCACTGAACTCTAGCCTGGGTGACAGAGTGAGACTCCAGTTTAAAAATTTTAACAGCCTGTAATCCCAGCACTTTGGGAGGCCAAGGTGAATGGATTGCCTGAGTCCGCAGGTTCAAGAGCCACTCGGGCAACTTGGTGAGACCTCATCTCTACAATAAATTTTAAAAATTAGCCGGGCGTGGTAGCGCATGCCTGTAGTTCCAGCTACTTGGAAGTCTGGGGTGGAAGGATCGCCAGAGCCCAACAGGTCAAGGCTACAGTGGCTGGTAGCATGCCACTGCACTCCATTCTGGGCAACAGAGTGAGACTCCAACTCAAAAAAAAATTTTTTTAACAACCTCTTTTCACAATTTGGCTAAACTGTTTGCTGTAAGAGGCCTCTCTCCCAGCCCGTCTTGGCTTTCAACATGCCTTCCTCAGTAAGCCTAGTCATTTTTGGCTTTTGATTTAAAGTTTGGCCTTTTACTTGAACACTTAGAGGCTACTGTAGGGTTATTAATTGACCTAATTTCAATATTGTGCCTCAGGAAACAGGAACACCGTGGAGAAGGAAAGAGACAAGGAATAGCCAGTTGGGAGAGCAGTTAAACACACACATTTATTGAGTACATTAGTTATCCTCTGTGGGCACAGTTCGTGGCACCCTAAAACAATTGTAGTTGTAACATCACAGATCACCCTAACAGATATACTAGTAGAGGAAAAAGTGAAAGTGCGAATTACCAAAATGTGACAGAAACACGATGCGAGCACAGGCTTTTAGGGAAAATGGCACGATAGACTAGATTGACCAGGGCTGCCGCAGTCCTTCCATTTGAAAACCCCAGTGTCCATGGAGTACAGTCACGTGAAGCACAGTGGAATGAGGTGTGCCTGCATGAGAAATTGAAGTGGGTGGAAATTCTAACCTCTTTTTGCTGTGCTATCCCTGATGGGCCTTTTGCTCAGAGGAAAGCAAGAGTGAGCTGCAGGGCTTGGATTCCTGCCTCATTAGAGGAAATGCAGCATTGTGTGATTTGGTTCTTCTGAATAGAGGAGAGAGTCCTAAAGGAGCCTTGTACCCAGCCCCAAGGACCTTAAAGAGGTGAAAACAAATGGCATTCCTGGTTATCCTGAGGGTAGACTGCATAGTTAGAGAGACTACTAATAACCAGTTGGACTCTTGTGATATGTTGCTTGGAGGCAAAGAAATTGACAGTTGTCAGCTGGTGCCAGTGGCCAGCAGTGGTCTCTAGTCTTACACCCTTGTCTGAGCACAAGCAGTTGTGGACTCTGCTCTCTGCCATGGGGGTCTGCTCTCACAGATGAGATTCTGATTGCTAGGGAATGGGGCCGTGGCCAGCCAAGTGAAGGTGCTAGGTACGACACAGGTGGAAACAAGGAAACCTGACCCGCAACTATCCAGGCGGGGCAGGCATAGAATTTGTAGCTGGTGGGAAGGGTGGCAGGTAGGTCAGTGTGCCAGGGAGTCCTGTTTTAGGTACAAAGAAGCTGTTTTGGTCTCTGAGCCCTCACCCTGACTAAACAGCAGCAGGAAAATGTGTGAATGTGTGATTGTGTGTACATGGAGGCGCATGAGCTCTGCTGAGGGCTGGTACTTCTCTGCTGTCATCGCAAACAGTGAAAGGTGAATGTTTCAGCCCCGAGGAACCTGTTATCCTATCACAGTGCCTGCTGTGTTCTTCGTGTTTCACTGAGCACACACTGCTTTCAGAGCCTGGGTACCAGCATCGTAGTCATCCAGACGTCTGTTTAGCGAACAAGTGGCCTCTTTCCCATAACGTGGAGCTGACTTTCTGCCAGGACCACCCCCAAGCTCTCCCCTTCTGGTTCCTTCTTCACTTTGCCCCAGGATTATTAACCCTGAAAGCTCAGTTCTCAAGCCCTCAACAGCCTCCTGCGGCACAGGAACTGTAGCCACTGGGCCTGGCTCTGGAAGGCCTGGCGCGAGCTCCTCCGTCTACCTTTCAGCCTTGTTGGACACACACCCAGGCCTGCCTGCCCACCCTGTGCGCTTGCTCCAGCTGTCGATGCCTGCACGGACCTCCCTCCATCTCGGGTGGGTGCTGTCCTTCCTGTCCTTTGGTGCCTGGTTCAAGTGCAAAGTTTACGCAAAGATCTGCCAAATCTCCTCTCTCCCCCTCTCCTCGCTGACTCTCTGGTGCTTACATCTCAGCTATATATGACTGACTTTTGCAGATACGTTTTCTCCTCCCCATCAAATTCCAGACTTTTCTCTTGTACCTCTGCAGCCCCACCACACACACAGGGTGTCCACGTATGCACTTAGTACACAACGGCTAAATTCACTCAGGTCAGGTGACCTTAGGTCTCCTCTGACATGGAGACTGTTCGGTCATGTATCTTTATTAGACATCTGCTACATGCCAGCTACTTTGCATCCCATGTCCCATTTAGCAAGCAGAACTTCCCATTTTCTGTTCTCTTGTTCTGGAAGTGATCCTTGGAGAATCTACTGTGGAATGTCTTACAGACAGAGGCACTGGAATAAGGGAGAGAATGCTGCTGCATGCACTCGTTTGACTCTGAAAGATGCCAAGAAGGGTTAGGAGACTAAGAGCTGTATGGGAGAGCCCCTGCAAGGGGGAATGGAGCAGGAGCTGAGGAAACTGGCAGGGCTGGCAGGGTCCATGGAGGAGGGGACAGGCTTTCACTGCGGGGGTGCTGGGAGCACTGCAGTGAAGCCACCGGGGAGCCAGTGCCGCCCACCAAAGAGGTCTCCACCCCACCTTCCCATGTCCGTGGGAAGGGTGACTCTACACCGACAGACTGATGAATTTTGGAGTGCGGCTGCTGTGTCCCCTGTGTTTGCAGAGGCACATCTTCATGACTGCCACACAACAGCATCCGCCAAGCCAAAAGTTTGGAGGTACCTGTGGCATCCAGGTCCATCAGCCAGTGTGGGAGGGAATCTGCTGTCTCTCTTCTGCAGCCGGAACACTTGCACTCCTCTCTTGGACGGTCTTTCTGCACTCAAGGAAAATTATTTCTTTAGTGCAGACCAGCTGAAAACCATGCCATTGCTGCCCGAGGACCCCACAATCCCTGGAGCATGGGGGCCTGGGAACATGTGGTCATCCTGGATCCACTTCCTGTCCTCCAGAGCACCACAGCTGTGGCTTCTCCTGAAGAGGCTTCCTCATGCCTTCATGGACGGGAGCATCTCTGGGCACACCTCTGTCTTTGTGTCTCTCCCTGCTAGACTGTGAGCATCTCAGAAGCCAGAAGCTACTTTGATTCCTTACCTTCCAGTGCCCCTCCCACAGTAGATGTCAGGGAAGATACACAGTTTGTACTTGCCAGTGCTTTGCTGACCCTGAAGACGGGCTTGCAGGGATCCCTCCGTTCAGGCCGGGCCCGCAGCTCAGGCAACTGCCCAACACAGCCCTGAGCAGAGGCTTCTCCAGGTGGGACTGTGCACCTTGCTCCTTGGGAGTCTCACATGCTGGCTCTGAGACTCATTCTTCACTTACTCCATGTCACAGGAGCCAAGGATTGTCCCAGTAGTGTTATTTTACTGGGCTTTTTTACATGGTTTTTTCTCCTTGTCCTCTCTTTCCCAATCCTAAGATAAACTTCCAAAGTCCTGCGTCACTGTGGCTAGTTCAGGTTTCCTGAGGGGGCTCTGTCTTATCCTTGCTTTTTGTGATACTCGCCCCGTTCACCCGCCTACCTGAGGCTATGCTTCAGCCTCTCTGTGTGCCACTGTGTGCAGGCACCCAGAGGGGAGCAGCGGTTCTTCTAACCGCAGCCCTGAGCACATGCATCCCAGGGTTATGTTTGGGCAGTCTGCTGGAGAACAGTCATCCAGGTTCTGGGAGCTTTCTCTGTTGTTTTCTGTAGGAATAGTTGGCCTTTCTCTGAAGAGGGTGAGCTTCTGTGAGCTAGGGCTTAAGACCAAAAGCTCTCCGGAGAGTTACTAGGAAGGCCTTTATTACTGCAAAGGTCAAGCATCTTCATCTCTTTACCTGGGCTTTATGCCCAAGGTGGGCAGCCTCAGAGTGACAGAAGCTGCTGACAGGTGGTGAGGGCCAGAAACCCGCACCTCTGAAGACTAAGGGTTTCTCTTCCCATCTGCCCTCGTTCTCTCCTTCATGGGAAGCAGACCTGCAAGAAAAATTAATGCAGTTTCAAAAGGGTTGAAACTGTTTATTCACCCATCCCAGCCAAGGTTTTCTGGAACATTCCTAATTTCAAATATTCCATCCCACTGCTCCATAAATCCTTGTAAATCTCTGAAATGTCCTGGGAATTCTAACTTTGGACATAAAAATTCCATGACCTTCTTGTATCTAAAAAGTGTAAGAACTGTCAGTTACATGCCACGTGTCTTCGTTGTGACATGAGAATCACCCAAGTGATGGATAAGTGAAGCCAGAACCTTGGGAAGAAGAGACTGGACTCTTGAGGTTAATGGGTACTATGCAAATGAGCAAGACCCCGTTTCCCAGGAAATGATCAATTTGGTGTAGAAGCTAAGGGTTTGCTTAGAAAAGCAGGAGGTTCTTGAGTTTGAATCCAAGCTCAGTAGAGATTTGCTGAGTTGAACTAAACTTTGCAAGTGGGTGCTGCTATCGACGGACTTGGAGGGACCTCTGCCCTCACTGCCAGGCAGACCAGGCCTGCAAAGGAGCCTGGAGCCTCCGGGGGCAGTGGCTGATAGCCAGCACTCCTGCCATGAACTGTATTGTAGTAGTTCCGGCCAGTTGGGACCTGAGGCAGTGATCTCCCAGAGGGAACAGGACTCCACTCTCCTGTGTGCAAGCTGCAGCTCAGGTGGTTGGCACTGAAGTGACTACACCCTGGCTGCATGGGGCGAGGGGGGCTGGGAACTCGCCCAGAAGGTTTCGTCTTACTAAAAGCAGCATTTCTTTAACTGCAGAGAGAGATTTTTATAGCTTGTATTCAGAGTAAGGCGAGATTAATTGGTGTCTTCCTGCTTCTGTTTGTTCCTGAATTCACTTGAGTTTTTGCTTTCACGTTGCAGGTAAACTAAAAGATCTTGGGAACTTGGTTCTCCGACCTTTTGGGCTCTCCACGGAAAATTTCCAGATCAAACAGGATTCCTCCACCGGCTCCTACTCCATCAATTTTGTTCAAAATCCAAATAATAACAGATAACAAAGATAACAATAGCTTTAAAAGCTGACTTGGAAATTGTGTGCTGCTTGCTGTTAGCAAGGGGAAAGGCCCTGCCAGACTTAAACTTGAAAAGCAACTTATAAGGACAGGCTGCCCACTAGGGCCTGTGCTCCCTCTGCCCTCTTGTGTTATATCAGGGTGAAATGTACTTCCTGATGTAATGAGCCTAACCTGATACCCAATTTAAGGCGGTGTCTGTGCGGCTGTTGCCCTGGTTCTGCCTGTCCCTTGTTCAGGAAGAAGCCTGAGCCACACAGACACACAAGCCTCTCCTGACCCAAGCAAACCTGGTGGTTAGGAAACTGCACAGACATGACAGATGACAGACTCCCGCCTGCTGTTCCCTCCCCATCACACACACTCTTGGGGCTGCTGCGTAGCCTCCAGCACTTCCTGATTTCCTCTATGGTAATAAAAGCTTTCTGTGCCGGTCTGGGCTGGGTTGTGAATTTTGTCGCGCGTAAGACCAACTGACGCAGAAGACCTCTCTGGCTTTGGGAGCAGTACTGGTCTTCAGCAGGGGCACTGAATGGAGATTCCACAAACCTGGATAAAGCTATAGCTGCCACCGCAAACAGATATCCTGAAGAACTGAACTTTCCTCCGTGTACTAGGTAGGACTCAGAAACTCCACCTCACACACTGTCTTGGACCCCTCCAGGTTTGTGTAGATAATTAGAAATTATTTTTGACCAAATGTTAATAGTTTCAACTTAAAATAGCTTCATTTGGGTATGGTGATGAATCCCAGAACAAAACCATATTCTTTTAGGCTGTGTGAGCCCAGAAGTTACAATGATTGATTTTTTTTCCTACTCATCAGTTGATCTAATGAAAAGCTTTCAGTGGCTCTGGTGTGAGTGTCAAAAGCAGTGACATAGCCAGGCTCAGTGGCTCACTCCTGTAATCCCAGCACTTTGGAAGGCCAAGGCAAGAGGATTGCCTGAGCCCAGGGGTTTGAGACAAGCCTGAGAAACATGGCGGGACCTCGTCTCTACAATAAATCAAAAAATTAGCCAGGTGTGTGGCGCACACCTTCCAAGTTCTCAGGATCCCCTGAGCCCAGCAGGTTGAGGCTGTGGTGGCCCTGAGCATACCACTGCACTCCATCCTGGGCGACAGAGTATGACTCCAAAACAAACCAAAAATAATAACATCCAAGTTTCATTTCAGGAATGAGACATACGATTCTGTGGCATGCAGTAGTCACACTCCCAGTAGGAAGGACTGTGTGGTTCCTAAAAGCCTCTGGATAGGCTGTGGGTAGATTGGGAGGGGAATGATGTGGCATGCTCACTCCGATTGGCCAAACCTGTCTCCCAGCCTGAAATGTCATTCTTCATGGAATTTCCAAGGAAAAGGAGAGAGGGAGAAAGTGTGGTTAGTTTTGCTTTTTTTCTTTTTTTTCCCCCCACCCTCCCCCTCTTTTTTTTCTTTTGATCAGGGTGAACCTCAGAAGAAACTATATGTTAAATCTGGCATCCAGTGCTCATGACTATAATCCCAGCACTTTGGAGGCTGAGGCAGAGGATTAGTTGAGCTCAGGAGTTCAAGACCAGCCTAGGCAACATAGTGAGACCCCCCCATCTCTACAAAAAAAAAAAAAAATTAGCTGGGTGTGGTGGCATGTGCGTATAGTCTAGCTACTCAGGAGACTGAGGCAGGAGGTTGAAGCTGTAGTGAGCCATAATCGTGCCACTGCACTCCAGTCTGGGTGACAGACTGAGACTCTAACTCAAAAAAAAAAAAAATCTGGCCTCCAGTTTGTCTGAAAAAGAGTGCATAGAAAACCCCATAAGTCGTACAGCAGACTCGGCTGAGTGCTGTGTGTTCGGTGGTCGGTGCAACCCTTGTGGCCAGTGTTGTGCTAGAGTAGTGGCTCTCAGACTCACTGTTCTCAGGAGCCCTTCAAACTTGAAACACATTTTGTTTTTGAGTCTCACTCTGTCGCCCAGACTGGAGTGCAATGGCATGCTCACTCCCACTGCAGCCTCAACCTCCTGGGCTCAGGCGATCCTTCCACCTCAGCCTTCCAAGTAGCCGGAACCACAGTTGTGTGCTACCATGCCTGGCTGATTTTGGATTTATTGTAGAGACGAGTTCTCACCATATTGCCTGGGCTGGTCTCGAACCCCTGAGCTCAGGCAATCCTCTTGCCTCAGCTTCCCAAAGTGCTGGGATTACAGGCTTGAGTCCCCACGCCCAGCCTCTTGAAAGACATTTAAAGAGCATTTCCATTTGTGTGGAGTTTATTTATTAATATTTACCATATTTGAAATTAACATAGAAACTTTTAAAGTATTGAGTTAATCCCTTTTTAAAAAATGTTTCATGTTACTTTAATTTTATGAAAGTCTTCCAAATCGAAGACACGTTCAGTGAGAAATGTGAAATTTTGCATCTTTGCTGATCTCTTTTCCACGTGGCTTGACAGAAGACAGCAAGATTCTCACATCTATAGCCAGAGCCTGGTGGTGCGTGCCTGTAGCACCAGCTACGTGGAAGCCTTAGGCGGAAGATTGAGCCCAGCAGGTCAAGGCTGCAGTGGCCATGAGCATGCCACTGCACTCCAGCCTGGGCGACAGAATGAGACACTCAAAAAAAAAAAATTCTTACATCTCCTCAGTTTGTCATGATAGCATACATCATATCTTTGGAAAATTTGTGTACTTGTGACAGAATGACAGTTAAAAATAATGCCTTTAGTATTATGAAAATAGTTTGGGCCTCATGGATACCTGAAAAGTTCTCGGGAAACCCTAGGGAACCTTGGACTGACTACACTTTGAGAACTGCACTGTCAGATTGTGACCTCTGAGGTCAGTGACTGAGACTTAATACAGTAAGGACTGAGGTTGCTGAAGGACTATGCTCCGAGGAACAGGAAACTGACTTGTCTAGCAACAACTTTCATTGAGAGAAACTCCCAGAGACCATCCGTGTTACAGCGTCTATGTTCTGCTGCTTAGGCGTTCCCCACCTCTTTCTTCCTCCCCCTCTGCCTCTTCCCTTCTTCCACACTAAAATGTTAGGGGAGCTTGCAGCTCGGCATGCATCCCATGGGTGGGTTGAGCAGTGTGTCTGGGAAAGGAAGGAAAGAAAGGGATCTCTGGATGTGTGAGTCTGCTAACGCCAAGACGTTTTTATCTCACACTGTTACTTTCTTGCTTCCAAAATCTACAAGAAAAGATAAATTCAAACCTTTTGAAAACCTCTCAGCCTGGGCAACTTGGTGAGACCTTATCTCTACAATAAATCAAAATAAAGTAGCTGGGCATGGTGATGCGTGCCTGTAGTTCCAGGTATTTGGAAGGCTGAGGCGGAAGAATTGCCTGAGCCCAGCAGGTCGAGGCTGTGGTGGCCATGAGCGTGCCACTGCACTCCAGCCTGGGTGACGGAGTGAGACTCCAACAAAAAAAAATGTCTGACCATTGAAAATCCTGAGAGATTTCAAAAGTAGGAAGTAAGTAGAAGGAAGGTGGCCTGTGTTTGCCTACTACTGCCAAGATGTATGAATTTTTTTTTTTTTTAGTCATAGTCTAACTTTGTTGCCCAGCCTGCAATGCAGTGGCACAATCATGGCTCACTGCAGCCTTGACCTCTTTGACTCAGGAGGTATTTCTGCCTCAGCCTCCCAAGTAGCTAGGAGATAGGGTCTCGCTATATTGCCTAGACTGGTCTCAAACTCCTGGGCTCAAGCAGTCCTTCCGCCTCAGCCTCCCAGAGTGCTGGAATTACAGGCATGAGTCACTGTGCCAGCCCCAAGATGTATGACTTAAAGTCCTGTCATGCTTTTCTTCTCCTGCCAAAAAAAGTAGACCAGAATTTATTTATTTTTATTTTTTGAGTCAGAGTCTCACTCTGACACCCAGGGTGGAGTGCAGTGGCAGGCTTACGGTCACTGAAGTCTCAACCTGCTGGGCTCAGATGATCCTTCCACCTCTGCCCTCCAAGTAGCTGGAACCACAGGCATGCACCACCACACCTGGCTAATTTTTTTTTTTTTTGAGTTGGAGTCTCTGTCACCCAGGCTGGAGTACAATGGCCTGCTCACGGCCACCGCAGCCTCCACCTGCTGTGCTCAGGTGATCCTTCTGCCTCAGCCTTCCAAGTAACTGGAACTACAGACACACCACATGCCACCACTCCCAGCCAGCTAATTTTTTGATTTACTGTACAAATGAGGTGTCGCCAAGTACCCAGGCTGGTCTCGAACCCACGGGCTCAGACAATCCTCTCACCTCAGCCTCCCAAAGCGCAGAGATTATAGGTGTGAGCCACCGTGCCCAGCCTTTTTTTTTTTTTTTTTTTTTTTA
>NW_007247180.1:96923-98520 GCF_000164805.1 Carlito syrichta | reverse complement strand
TTTTTAATAGAGACAAGGTCTCACCAAGTTGCCTAGGCCAGTCTTGAATCCTTAAGCTCAGGTGGTCCTCTCGCCTCCACCTACCAGAGTGCTGGGATTACAGGCATGGGCCACCACTCTAGACTAGAATTTACTTTTAAGGCAACCATACTGTGTCATTATTTATATTTTATTCCAACAATATTGCAATGAATCAAAATATTTGTTTCTTATTTCTCCAAGAACAGGGATCAAAATAATTTTCAGTGTCCTTTCAGAATTGCCTTGGAAGACTCTGAAATGCTTTCTCTAAAATATGGTCGAAGGCTGGGCGCAGTGGCTCATGCCTATAATCCCAGCACTTTGGAAGGCAGCGGCGAGAGGATTGCCTGATCCCATGGGTTAGAGACCAGCCTGGGCAACTTGGGGACACCTCATCTCTACAATAAATCAAAAAATTAGACGGGGATAGTGGTGCATGCCTGAAGTTCCAGCTACTTGGAAGGCTGAGGCAGAAGGATCACCTAAGCCCAGCAGGTAGAGGCTGCGGTGGCCGTGAACGTGCCACTGCACTCCAGCCTGAGCAACAGAAAGACTCCAACTCAAAAAATAAAATATGATGGTCTAGTACTCGCTTCAGTAGCACATATACTAAAACAGGAATGACACAGAGATTAGCATGGCCCCTGTGCAAGGATGACATGCAAATTCGTGAAGCATTCCATATTAAAAAAAAAAAAAAAAAATGGTCTGTTGTTTATCTGCCTCCATAGTAGATCACCATCTCCTTAAAGGGAAGGATCATATTCTGTTCTTTTTTTTTTTTTTTGAGTCAATCTCACTCTGTTGTGGCGTGCACACGGCCACCACAGCTTTGACCTGCTGTGCTCAGGTGATCCTTCCGCCTCAGCCTTCCAAGTAGCTGGAACTACAAGAGTGTGCTACTATGCCCGGCTACATTTTTCTTTTTAATTTAGAGATGGGGGGGTCTCACTATATTGACCAGACTGGTCCTGAACTCCTGGCTTCAAGTGTTCCTCCCACCTCAGCCTCCCAAAGTACTGGGATTACAAGTGTGAGCCACTATGCCTAGCCTCATATTTATTTATTTATTTATTATTTATTTATTGAGTCAGAGTCTCACTCTGTCGCCCACGCTGGAGTGCAGTGGCATGCTCATGATCACCCAGTGTCAACCTGGTGTGCTCCGGCAATCCTTCCACCTCAGCCTTCCAAGTAGCCAGATCTACAGGCGCGTACTACCACGCCCGGCTCATTTTTGATTTATTGTAGAGACAAGGTCTCGCCAAGTTGCCCAGGTTAGTCTCAAACTCACGGGTTCAGGCAGTCCACTCGCCTCAGCCTCCCAAAGTGCTGGGATTACAGACTGAACCACTGAGCCTGGCCAAGCCTCATATTTCTAAACAGCACCAGCATTTGCCATTCCACTGGAGACTTATTAGTACATTGCTATTAAAGGTGATTCCACAAGAGGTGGTCTCAACGTGAGCCCCTGTCACTATCCTAGTCTTCTCATTCTGTGCCTTTTTAGTGTCTGCTTTTTCTTTTTTTTTTTTTGAGTTAGAGTCTCACTCTGTCGCCCAGACTGGAGTGCAGT
>NW_007247180.1:95616-96647 GCF_000164805.1 Carlito syrichta | reverse complement strand
CCGGGAGCGGCCACTGCACTCCAGTCTGGGCGACAGAGTGAGACTCCAACTGAAAAAAACTCTCCTTTTTTACAAACTAATACATTACCTCAAGATAAACAGAAACTAACTGTTTTCGTGACTTTTAAAACCCAGCAAGTAACTCATTTGTCGCTTAGATGGCTTACTTGCTGCTTATCACACTCCAGAGTGTGTGACAACAGCTTGGTGTGACCTGGTCAAGGCCAGTGACTTGATGGGTGACTCCCCTGGGTACTGCCCAATGGTCTCCAGGCCCTGGAGCCTCTGGTCCTGGTTATTCGAGTAAGCCTGCAGTGGTGATCTCGCTTGGGAAAGGGTGCGGTTCTGGCATTTGGGGTCCTGGCCAGCGTGTCTCACCAGTGAGTCCAGGGACTATACCCATGCTGCTCAAAAATGACTTTCTGTAGAGAGGGTCACATTAAGCCAGCCTGGCCCGTCCTGTGCAGCCATGCAGAATGTCCTTGGATGTGAATGTTCACCCTGGCCTGTACATCCTGTCTCCTGGCTTTTAAGTTTTCACTTTTTGCGTCTTGGATATGTGTGCAGGCTTGTTCTGAGACTTTCCACAATCCCCGGATGGCCCCTTAGTGTCGCCTCCTGCCTCCTGCTCACGTGTCTGGTGCTTTCCCATACGCCATCTTTACTTTCCACTTCTCACACAAGCAGCTTTCCCACTGACTGGAACCTCTAGAAGGCTTACCCAGGAAACAGATTACACCTACAACAAATCCACACTCAAGTGGTGTGTTTCTTCTGTATAGAGTGCACTGCAGATTTGCTTGTCTTGCCAATCATTAGTCTGGGCTGTTGTTCAGTCCACCTTCTAGCCATAAAGCCCCAGCCACATTTCTTTTTTCTTTTCTTTTTTTTTTTTTTTTTTTTGTGAGTTGGAGTCTCACTCCATCGCCCAGGCTAAAATACAGTGGCATGCACATGGCCACCCCAATGTTGACCCGCTGGGCTCAGGCGATCCTTCCACCTCAGCCTTCCAAGTATCTGGAACTACTGGT
>NW_007247180.1:93145-95596 GCF_000164805.1 Carlito syrichta | reverse complement strand
GTGCTGGGATTATAGGCGTGAGCCACTGCACCCGGCCCCCAGCCGTGTTTCTAGGAGCTGTGACTTGCTGTGAGCTTCTCTCCGTCACAGTCACCGCAGCCGGTTTGGTTTTGGGTTTTTGGTAGCCTTTTGCCCATTGCCCCCCCCAAATGCCACACCCTCTCAGAGGGCATGACACCATGTCTAGGTGTAGGCATGGGGTGTGGCTGAGCCCACCTTGCTACTGGTCCCTGGAACATTGCGGCACTGGGCCTACCTGTGAGCTGCAGCCAAGTGATGAGACCCTTCCGAGGCTGGCTTCAGAGCTGCTTGGGCAGAGTCAGATATAAGTGTTTGCTTAGTCCATAGAGGGTAAGGGTTGTTCCTACAACTTTGTGTGCAATTGAAGATAGGGAAGTACTTCAGGCAAAGCTGCTTGGCTTAGTGATTGTCAGGTGCTCCTTAGCTTCAGCTGGCCTCCAGGACTACTGATAAGTAGCATTCCACTCAGCTTTCAAGCCAGAATCTACACTGGTTCAGGAAGACCAAACACAGGGACTTCGAGGCATTGGTCGGAGTAGATGGTAGAGCGGGAGCTGGCAGAGGGTGTTAGATGAACCTTCCTGGAAGACGTGGACCCCAAAAGCTCAGTAGGCTTGCAAAGCCTGTCTTTTGCAAGCAGCACTGCAGAACTCAGGCTGCCAAAGGGGAAGGCCATGATGGGAGTCCTCAGAGGCAGCTGACAAGGCAGTTATGCCCATGAACCACCACTTGCATCTCCTGGATGAAGATCCTTAAGAGGCCTCTATTAGTCCCCCAAGACCACAGTGCAGGTCGGGTGCGGTGGCTCAGCCTGTAATCCCAGCACTTTGGAAGGCCGAGCTTAATGGATTGCCTGAGCCCATAGGTTCAAGACCAGCCCGGGCAACTTGGTGAGATCCAATCTCTAAAAAAAATAAATTAATTGAAAAAATCAGCCAGGCGTGGTAGTGCACACTTGTAGTTCCAGCTACTTGGAAGGCTAAGGTGGAAGAATCACCTGAGCCCAGCAGGTCGAGGCTGCAGTGGCTGTGAGCATGCCACTGCACTCCAGCCTGGGTTATGAAGTAAGACACCAACCCAAAAAAAAAAAAAAACCACAGTGCAAATCCAAGACCCACACAGGGTGGGAAACGCCTTTGAGCCCTTGTCCAGTTCCTGCTACCTGTATTCCCTCTGAAGCATGCCCTGGGCATGGAGGAAAGGCTGGGCTGCTTGAGCTCAGCTGTACGGGATTCAGGCCCGAGCCTGTGGTCAGCATGGCTGCCAGCCGGGCTGGGTGTTCCTGCCTAGTGCCTTGGTTATCCACCCAACCCCGCGCCTCCTACCCGTTCCTTCAAGCACAGAACCTTCCTCTAGTCCCACCTGTGTGTACTATGTTCAACATACACCACACAGCCCTCGTACGTCTCCTTGAAGTCCCTCAGTCAGGCACCCTTCCAGCTGCCACCTGGTACCAACTGGGAATCCTGGATTTGCTTTTCAACAGTAAGTATGTACACTTCACCGGAAGCGGCTGGGAAGTCTGTATCTCCAGTGAGCTGCACAGAGAAAGGAAGCAGCCATCTCCAGTCCCTTCTTCCTGGGGTATACAGAGCTGTCCTGAGCCCATCCAGACCAGGTCCACTCATGCTTCTCCAAATGAGAAACAGGCTACCGTGTTTGTCTGGGCAGCACACACGCTAAAGCTGGGACCATTCAGAGAAGGTGAGCATGACCCAGAAAAGAAAATCAATTTTTTTTTGAGTTGGAGTCTCACTCGGTCGCCCAGACTGGAGTGCAGTGGCCGCTCCCGGCCACCGCAGCCTCGACCTGCTGGGCTCCGGCGATCCTGCCGCCTCAGCCTTCCGAGTAGCCGGAATTACAGGCGCGCGCTACCACGCCCGGCTGATTTTTTGATTTATTGTAAAGATGAGGTCTCGCTGCCTGGGCGGGTCTCGAACCCGCAGGCTCAGGCAATCCACTCACCTCAGCCTCCCAAAGGCGCGGGATTACAGGCTGAGCCACGGAGCCCGGCAAGAAAATCAATTTTTAAAAAAAGGATGACTCACTCACTGGCAGCCAGTCCAAGAGGTGGGGCTCAAGTCACCTCAAAGCATGAGAACTGCTGCTGCTGACCCTCCCGGGGGCAATCAAAGAAACTGATGGTAAAATTCATTTATGAAAACTAGTGATGGCTGGGTGCGGCGACTCATGCCTGTAATCCTGGCACCTTGGGAGGTGGAGGTGAGAGGATTGCCTGAGCCCAGGGTTCTGAGACCAGCCTGGGCAACATGGCAAGATCTCGTCTCTACAATAAAATAAAATAAAACAAACTAGTGAAGATGTGAACTATTTCTGTATTTCTTTTTTTTTTTTTTTTTGAGTTGGAGTCTCACTCGGTCGCCCAGACTGGAGTGCAGTGGCTGGCCCCCGCCCCCCCCCCCCCCCCCC
>NW_007247180.1:92812-93125 GCF_000164805.1 Carlito syrichta | reverse complement strand
TCAGGCAATCCACTCACCTCAGCCTCCCAAAGGCGCGGGATTACAGGCTGAGCCACCGAGCCCGGTTTATTTTTGTATTTCAAAGCATCACAAATTGCAAGCTTCCAGGCCTAAAGTTGGTAATTGTGGAAGCTAGCATGGGTACACAGGGGTCTGTTATACTGGCTTACCTTTACAAATGTTTGAGATTCTGTATTTAAAAAATAAGATGAGCCGGGATCAGTGGCTCAGTCTGTAATCCCGCGCCTTTGGGAGTCTGAGGTGAGTGGATTGCCTGAGCCCGCGGGTTCGAGACCTGCCTGGGCAGCGAGAC
>NW_007247180.1:59137-92585 GCF_000164805.1 Carlito syrichta | reverse complement strand
CAGAGTGAGACTCCAACTCAAAAAAAAAAAAAAAAAAATAAGGTTGGCCAGGCACAGTGGCTCAAGCCTGTAATCCCAGCACTTAGTGAGGCCAAGGCAAGAGGATTACCTGAGCTCACGGGTTTGAGACCAGCCTGGGCAACTTGGTGAGACCTGCTCTCTACGATAAGTCAAAAAAATAAGACAGTCGTAGTGGTACGCAGCTGTAGTTCCAGCTACTTGGAAGCTGAGGCGGAAGGATCACCTGAGTTCAGCAAGTTGAGGTTGTGGTGGCTATGAGTGTGCCACTGTACTCCAGCCTGGGCGACAGAGTGACTCCAACTCATAAATAAATAATAATGTTTTCTTCTAATTGCCCAGCCCCATCGAGGTCAGCTAGTAGGAATAAGCTCATAATACACAAGCTAAATTCTGTCAGCCAGCACTAGAAGGGCTCTCTGCCTTCTTTCCTTCTACTCCAGGGGACACTGAAGGCTCACCGAGGCACAGCAGGGCCTGCTGCCTCACTGCCAAGGTCACAGTCAGCCACGTGTGGCAGTAGCCCAATGACAGCTAGCATTTACTCCTGTCAGACCCAGCTGCTAGGTCAGGCCTGCAGACAAAGACAACCAATCAAGGGAAGAACTGCCAGCAGACCTAGGCTCGTTGGGCCAGCAATCCTCACAACAGAGTAAAGGAAACCAGCTCAGTGGCTTTTTGGGAAACTTAGTTCCAAATGTGAAGATAACTGGAGTCTCTGTCCTTCTGTGGCTTGCGGTGCCAGACATCCCAGCTGGACTCACGCCAGGCCAGCCACATGCTGCCTGAGCACACAGGCACAACACAATCAAAAACTCACAAGCCTGAAATTAATCAAGCAAGCCTGCCAGGAGTCCTCAGGGAGGCCAGAATGGACAGGAAGGGTATGGAGGTGGGAGAATTAAGTGTCAGAGGGTAGGTTTCGGTGGGCTCTATGTGGTACTTTGGTCTCAAGACTTTTGTAGGGGGTGGTTTGATTGCCCCAAAACATTTGCCATTTTGCCTCATGAACTTACCTGGGAGAAAAGGTCTGACCATTTCCTAGGGCAGTCCATTGGCAGAGTTAATATCAGAGACTGGGGATTATGATTTCAGCTTGTGCTGCAAAAGCCTGCCTGGCCAACCTCATTTTCTACAGGCATTAAAGTGCATTTAAACATATGAAGAAGTGTGGTGGCTTTCGCCTATAATCCTAGCACTTTGGGAGGCCGGGGCAGGAAGATCGCTTGAGCCCAGGAGTTCGAGACCAGCCTGTGGGCAGCATGGTGAGACCTCAACTTTATGAAAAAAATTAGCCAGGCATGGTGGAGCATGCCTGTAGTCCCAGCTCCTTGACAGACTGAGGCAGAAGGATCTCCTGAGCTCAGGAGGCCGAGGCTGTGGTGAGCCATGATTGTGCCACTGCACTTCAGCCTGGATGACAGAGTGAGACCCTGACTCAAAAAATAAACACATGAAGAGTCTCACCCATCGTGTCTTCTGTAAGGTTGCGGTGTCTTTCTGTAGCACCGGTTGTGCTTTTCTGGGGCAATGGCATGTCAGCCTCCCCTTTTCCTTCAAGACACTTCACACTGATGTTATGGTTACCTTACTTAGAAGATCACACGACGACTGGGCACGGTGGCTCACGCCTATAATCCCAGCACTTTGGGAGGCCTAGGTGAGAGGATTGCCTGAGCCCACGGGTTCAAGACCAGCCTGGGCCACTTGGCGAGACCTCATCTCTACAATAAAATCAAGAAAAATTAGCCAGGCGTGATGGCGCATGCATGTGGTTCCAGCTACTTGGAAGGCTGAGGTGGAAGGATCGCCTGAGCCCAGCAGGTTGATACTGTGGTGCCATGAGCAGAGTGAGACTCCAAATCAAAAATCTTAAAAAAAAATCACACGAATTTTGAGCTGTTTATATGGGATCCAGAGGACTCAGGCACTGGGCTTAAACAGAACTTGGAAACAATGGACTATAGAATATTTCAATTAACAAAAAAAAATCCTGATGGCCCCATTGTTTCTGGTGTTGACTGAGTAAGAACTCAAGGGTTTGGTGAGCGAGAAGCTTGCCAATGAGGCTACTGTGGGATTTGGCTGTCGGGAAGGTCACTGACAGAACTACGGTTAGAATCCATGTGTCCTACCTCTTGGACTGAGGCAGGTAATCAGTTTAAAAACATCTTTAACATCACCAGCTCACCTTCCCTCTCTTAGGTTAGACAGTTGCTCCTACGAACTTTCTCACAAGGAAGCAATGAAAGGGCTAATCCTAGAAGCCCTCCTAACTCTTGGAGACACTGGCTCGCCACAGGGTCGGACCAGCTCCTTCTTCCTCTGGCACAGCATTCCCAAAGAGCATCCTTCTTCTCCCCAGTTCCGTCACCTTCTTGATACCAAAGGAAGGGAGTTGTTAAGACCATAACATTTCATTCTGTAATAAGCAAAGATTTGGCATAACAAGAGAAAAGTATGCTTTTAAAAACTGAGTATGCTTTACTCAAAGCATGGAGAAGAATCTTTTCTAGAAAGAGGAAAAATGAGGCCAGGCGTGGTGGCTCATGCCTACAATCCTAGCACTTTGGGAGGCCGAGGCGAGAGGATTGCCTGAGCCTGCAGGTTCGAGACCAGCCTGGGCAACTTGGTGAGACCTCATCTCTACAATAAATCAAGAAATTAGCCGGGCATGGTGGCGCATACCTGTAGTTCCAGCTACTTGGAAGGCTGAAGCAGAAGGGCCACCTGAGCCCAGCAGGTCGAGGCTGCAGAGGCCATGAGCGTGCCACTGCACTCCAGCCTGGGCAGAATGAGACTCCAACTCAAAATAAAAGAGGAAAAATGAATGTCCGCTTTCTTATCTGAAGACCAGCCTCAGAAAGACTTTAAGCTGCATAGGTGTCTCATTTCTCGCTTCCTGCAAGTTGCAGCTGGTCTATGGGATGTGCTGAGGTGAGTCCCCATGACCAGGAGTGGCATGGGTCTCAAGGGGCCTTCCCAGACCAGCACGTGGCTTAACAACCTTCCCTGGTTCCCTCTAGCTCCATCTTCACTGGTAAGAAACTCAAGAGAAAAAAAAATATCCACAGAGCCAGATTCCTGTGGCCTCTTTTTAACACTCATTTAGATAAACTGAAATGGGAGAATGTTTGAGATGAAAGACTATGTATACTCTGGAATAACAGACAGCCAAAGGATTGCTTTACTGAAACGGAAAAAGAATGTCCGTTGACCTAAGTTTCTGGGTCAGTCCTATAAACTCTCAACTGTCTACGGGTTTCAAGAGCCTAACTCTTTCCAGGTAACCAAGTGTTTCTGATTCTCAGTTCAAATGCCTGACCTCTCATCGAATGTGCTGGGCTTTGAAAGACACAACCGTTTATCCACAAGGGCAGGACTCCCTAAAATGAAAACAAACACAACCCACCAGTGGATACTTAGTTACATCCAGCTCTGAAGGGGAGGATGTCCCTATCAGAAAAGCATAACCATGTTTGCCCACAGGGTCCTCATTAAACTGTTTGCCCTCCTGCTCTCCTTGGTCATAGAGTTCCCATAAATCTCCCAGTGATTAGAAACCTACAGGCTGTTCTCCTTAGGAAGCACTGATACGCCAAACCACTCCCTGGAGTATGGCTAGTGATTGAGTTTTAATAGTTTAAAAAAATAATCTTTAAAAACTACATCTATAAAGTAAACATCGTTTGTAAATAACTAAATTTTAAAAAAATCAAAGACTTTATTGGATAAATGTTACACAACATTCTTTAACATTTAAAACTCTGAGCATACTTAAGATGAGAAACAATTTTTATCATTCAAGTCTACAAAACAAAATAGGCTTATGAAGATTTGAAATAGAGACAAAAGGTAGCATGACGCAAAGCTTAAATATTAAGCAACTAAAGCAATGGGAGTGAAATAGCAACATGGTAGGTCTAGATTTTAAACACCAAGTTTCATTTTTAAAAAAATGAAAATCTGGTTTGTAACAAAACACCTTCAAGAATATGTCTTGAGGAAAAAAATACGTAGAAACTTAAAACCTGATCTCTTCCAATTCTTTCGCTTTATATTATTACTTCTAAGTCATTTCCATCAGTCTACACAAATAAAGAATTCTAAAGCTTAATTAAAAATCTTGATGATACAACCCATGTGTCATCCCACCATGGCTTGGGAGTGATCAGGTTCTTGAGTGACTGTGAAAGGTACTGCTGGTGTGACATATCTGAAAGAACAAGATGAACCCAAGCCAAAGCCCAAGGGCCATAGAGAAGAGACCCCTGTCCTTCGTGTCATTTTCAGAACTCCCTGCTCAGTTCCTGAGCTGACCTTTTCTGATTTGATAAAATGACTTCATGATACGGAATTTCCAAAGACAATTTTAGAATACAATCAAAACTTTTAATTACTTGCAGTGTAATCAAAATTTGTGTTAAGCTCATTAGACTCAAGACTGCCTGTCTTTCCTTGAGTTTATAATGCAAATCATAGGTATATTAAATGTTCTAAAACTTACCCAGAACCTCTTGTTAATCCTGAGCATGGGCTTATTACATAATTCCAAACCTATACAGTAGCATTGTGGAAGTCTGAATACTCGAGCCACTGCTCAATTACTGTTATGTTGCTTCAAATGAATTTTACGGTTTTTTATTTTTTGGCATTTTCCCCTTTTTTGTAATAAGTAATCAATATGGACTATCTTTCTTGTTTAAAAAATAAATCAGTATTGCCACTAAAAAACTTCAGTTTTATTATTATTAAAAGTACGGCACCATCAAATATAAAATGCCTTAAAAATGTAGTATTATCAGGTCCATCTGGTTTTCTCATGTTTTCTCCATTTGTTAAAAAAGAAAACTTAAGGTCTTTTTCATAATATGTATTCACCAAAGACAAGAAAAAAATTAGTCTCTATTCATAAGAGTTCACGATCCACGCATGAAAAGTCCAACACTGTATGGGTCTGTTCCTGCCACTTGTAACCCAGGTCCCACCTGACACCTGTTAGCATTTCTTGCACTTAGGAGGGCCTCTCTGTGGAGAGGTCCACATCAAAATTCTGCTGTTGTCGTCTTTTCTGAACTACATAAAACCAGTAAGGACAGAGACAATGGCAAAGCCTTTCCAGCACAATGGAATTAAGAACTAGCTCTTGGAGTGTATGTTTTCACTCCAAAGTTAACACTAGCCTATCCACTTTGAGTCAAAATTTGAAAGAATGTAGTTGTGAAAATGTGCACAATATGTTAAATACTAGTGGCAAATAAATACATCTTAGTATGTTCTAACAAGCAAACATATAGTCAAGATAATACAGCCCTGCTTTATTAAAGAAAGAAAAGATCACAATTTTGTTGGGGGCAGTGGGGCATGTTCTCCATTCCAGCAGGATGCTGGGTCACCTTTTCTGTTGTTTCTATCAGCATCCTGAAGGGAACCTTGGCCTTGCAGATGTGACTACTGCTGTTTCATGGGAGAGCCATTTTAGAAACACCTTTGCTCATGTCTGAACGACTAACCTGAACGCTGGAGAAAGCACAAAGCTCAAGCATGAAAAATAACTCGACACTTCTGCATCATCCCCAGTCTTTCAGGTCTGTCCGAACTGTGCTGATAAGAACTTCGCATTCAGAAGCAGCTGACGGTGACTCTTCGTGCATAAAATTCAATTGAGTTCTTGTGTATGTGTGTCTGACATCACTTTTCCCCTCATCTCATGCATAATTTATTGCAATAGTTTATTTTGTATAAAAGATTCCCTAATACAATCTCTTCGGTTTAATACAGCACAATTTGCAAGTGCCCCTTTACAGACTGTTGGTATTAACCGCTGCCTTAACATTTACTTCTTAGTGCAGCTTTTAAAAATCTCCAGTTTCATTCAGTTCTGATGTGCTGGTGTTCTGTCATTGTGGTACAGGTCCATGAAACCAGCAGCCTGCTAATGTCTTTGTGCTGAAATACAGTAAAGAAAAGGAAGAAAATGTAGTTAAGCACAAGTAATTCTATGAAAAAAATGAAGTCCTTGTTGTTTCAATTAAGCCCTACATAGTCATGGGATCACACCTGATTTTTTTTTTTAGATCAGTTAAACTTGGCAGATTTTCTTTTTAGAAAACACCTTGCTGCCACTCTAAGCAAGCAGAAACATTCATGTTATTTTTTCTCTCTTTTTTCTGAGGTGGAGTCTCAGTCTGTGGCCCAGGCTGGAGTGCAGTGGCACGCTCACGGCCACCGCAGCCTCAACCTGCTGGGTTCAGGTGATCCTTCCGCCGCAGCCTTCTAGGTAGCTGGAACTACAGGCATGCGCCACCACACCCGGCTAATTTTTTGATTTATTGTAGAATGAGGTCTCGCCAAGTAATTGGTCTCTAACTCAGGCTGGTCTCAAACCCATGGGCTCAGGCAATTCTCTCACCTCGGCCTCCCAAAGTGCTGGGATTATAGACATGAGCTACCATGCCCGGCCTATTCATGTTATTTCTGAAGTGTATCAAGCCAGATTCCAACATGAGTGTAAAATGACTCATGTTCACACAATCAATCTGCACTCAAGTGTCTAAAAAATGTGTGCTTTTAAATATCTGCCTATCAACGGGAATTGTAACTTTGTTCTCTGTATTGCCATTTCTCAGGTAACTCTGAGTCAGCTTAGTTACTGTGGACTGCTATGAAGCACCAACAGCCTTCCCCTAGCACAGGTGAACCTACAGCATTAAGGACCATACTGATATACAGTAGCAGGCTGTGTACACATCAGCTGCAGATCACGCTGTCTACATGCTTGCAGACAACACAGAAGAAAGGGGTGGTGGGTACCTCCCCACAGGTAGACAGCATGTCAGAAGGCAGCAAGAGCACCATTTTGACACCAGAAGACAACGTGTGTGCAGACTGACCAGTGTCCCTCATCACAGCAGCAAACTATCAGCAGAGCCACGCTTCACCACACCTCCAACGAAAAGCAGAACTCCATGGAGAGCATTTAGAGAGCAAGGCTTATCAAAATTACTGCCATGCAGCAAGACCAGAATGTCCCACATTGCCAACCTCCCTCTAATCCCACAAAGCAGAAAGAGTCCCCCCCCTGCAGCCCTCGACAATCCCTCGTTATGACTCAAACCCAGGAGCCCATGTGCCCAAAAGAGTTTGAATTTCAAAAGAGGTGATCCGTGGAAAGAAAGATGAATTTTTTTGGTTAAATGCAGTTGTAAACCAAAGTTATGGCATTTCTGTGGAATAATAAAGGATAAAACAAACACACAATGCAAAAAGAAAAAAGAAAAGCCACCTCATCCTTCCCAATATTTAACTTCAAACACTGCAGCATAGGTATCTTTCCCATGATTGACAGAACCCTGGATTTCACATGCCCTTCCCAGTGTTGCCTTGCTTCCTTTGCTTACTAGATCAAGGCCTATAAGATAAATGGCACAGAGGGCATTCTTACCATGTTTCTTCACAAGCAATGAAAAATGGCTTCTGGCCATAACTACTACACACAGATGAAAGGTTAATGTAGTCCTTGCTTCTGAAGAAACAGAATGATTAACACTTTTAAAATCTAACATTGAGCTAAGAAAAGTTTTTACTGGCCAGGCTCGGTGGCTCAGCCTATAATCCAAGCCCTTTGGGAGGCTGAGGCAAGTGGATTGCCTGCGCCCGCGGGTTTGAAACCAACCCGGACAGCTTGGTGCGACCTCGTCTCTACGATAAATCAAAAATTAGCTGGGCGTGGTAGCACACGTCTGTAGTTCCAGCTACTTGGAAGGCTGAGGCAGAAGGATCGCCGGAGCCCAGCAGGTTGACTCTGGGGTGGCCTTGAGTGTGCCACTGCACTCCAACTGGGCGACAGAGTGAGACTCCGACTCAAAAAAAGAAAAGAAAAGAAAAGGTTATACTTTCTAAAACTAACATAACTGTAATACTGATACAACTAGACACACCAAATTTTGGAAGCAAACGTGCCCATTTTATAAACTGAAAGAGAAAAATAGGTAGACAACCAACCCCACGTCCAACTCCATTTCCTCCTATTTATGGCTCTCTCAATATGTGGCTTCACTTTAGTGAGGTCTTTTCAAGCACAGTTGATTAGGGCAGGAAAGGCAAGGATTCAAGCAGATCTTACCATTCCCATGAAAGGAGTAGAAACATAAAAAACACTATTCCTTCAAGAGATCACCTGAAGGGTAGCTACCACCACTCTGCAGATAAATGTCCAAAATCCCAACTGCTAATCTCTCATCCAAAATGTGCCATTGTGACCCAGCTTGCGGACTACAGCTCATGTGCAACTATGTAGCCCTTCACCAGCTGCACAAACACCAAGGTTGAAGAGCTTTAATTCAAGGAAGCAATAAAATTTAAAAGCAACACAAACACACAAAATTCTTAAACGTTTTCTATCACATAAGGGCCCAAAATAAGCCTTTTAGGCAGTATTAAAGGAGTGATTAATAGATTTGCTTAAAGAAACAGATAACAGCTGGGCACGGTGGCTCACGCCTGTAATCCCAGCACTTTAGGAGACAGAGGCAAGAGGATTGCCTGAGCTCAGGAGGTCAAGACCAGCCTGAGCAACTTGGCAAGACCTCATCCTAAAATAAATTTTAAAAATTAGCCGGGCATGGTGGTGCATACCTGTAGTTCCAGCTACTTGGAAAGCTGAGGCGATCGCCCAGGTCGAGGCTGCAGTGGCTGTGAGCATGCCACTGCATTCCAGCCTGGGCGACAAAGTGACACTCCAACTCAGAAAAAAAGAAAAAATAGATCACAACTACATTTTAGCATTATGTTACCATTCTTTGGAGTTTTGACTTGCTTTATGTCAATGACAATGGTTTCGAGATTCATTCACTAAGAACATATATATATGTTCATATATATATATATTCTTGTATATACATAGTATATATAGTAAGAAGTAATGGCTATTTAGGAAGTTTCAGTAATGAATATAAAAGTGGCAAAAAAAGACTGAGACAGTGAAAAGATAGAGAAATCCACTATTTGACTTTCCCTGGAGACTCAGTGCTGACGTCATTCTGCAATTCTGCAAGGTAACACCCAACTTCCATAACCCGAAGAGAAACTGCTCACAGTTCATGGACGCTCACAAGAGGCTCTACTGCTTTAGCGCGGCAGGTAGTATCAATTGAAAGTTAGTTTCACTCATTAAAACTACCACCTACACAAGACACACCCAGCCACCAAGGTCAATTAAGACTGAAGAAAAAGAACTAATGAATTAACTTTTAAGTCTAGCCTAATCTACTTCAGGAATGATTCAGTGATGACATGATGCCCTCTTGACTTTGTGGCAGGGTTTAAGACAGACAGACCTGCCCGTTTCACTGTTAACTTCAATGCTCCCAGTCTGAATCCACAGTGGTCTGTCAGACACTGTAAGGGAGCAGCAGGACTCGTCACTGTCTGATGTAATAGCTGCCATTTGTAGAGACCTATGGTAGAAAAAACCAAGTTAACAAAAATAGACCATTTGAGTTCTTTCAATCCATCCATTTTACCAAAAATAAAAATAAGACCAAAATTCAGCTAAATGTTCATTATGAATTTATTCTGGCTAATCTGCTAGCTTCACAGAACAGGAAGCTTTGCTACTCAAGGAAAACAGACTTGAGAGCTGTGTTGACAAATCAGTCTTGGCCACGAGAGGGCACTCTCCAGCCCAAGTCTAATCAGCTGCCAAATACCATAGGGCACGCCAAGATGCTGCCATCAATTGGAAGTGCTCACTCCCATTTAATGTTCCTGACCAAAAAAAAATTGTCACGAAACTAACATAGCCTAGTGCTGGGGTAATCATAACTTCTCAGCCAGTGCTCAGGGATAAGGCCAGACGTGTCATCCCTACCCATGTTGTGTCCTTAATAAACTCAATGGCCCAGCTTTGTGGCATGACCAAAAGCTGTTTTCTCCTTTAAACCCAACGAGCATGCTTGCATAATATTCAGGACTGAAATTTATCCTGTGGTTGAAATAGTAGCTATGACGGCACGGTGGATCACGCCTGTAATCCCAATAGTTTGGGAGGCCGAGAAGAGAGGATTGCTTGAGACCAGGAGCTCAATAGTGGATGGCAAAACCTTGACTCTATAAAAAAATTTAAAAATTAGCAAGGCCTGGTGGTATACACCTGTAGTACTTGGGAGGCTGAGGCAGAAGGACCGCCTGAGCCCAGGAGGTCAAGACTGCAGTAAGCCACAATCATGTCACCGCACAACAGCCTTGCAGTGAGACCCCAACTCAAATAAATAAGTAGATAAATTTTAAAAATAATTCCTATGACAAGATGAGCTTTATGACACTTAAGCTTTAAAACAGACACTTAAAATAATAAGCATAATTCAAATTGCCATTTTTAACCTTATTTTTAAATATACTTCTTTGCTTATTTTCCTACTTTAAATATAAATAAATAACCATTTATCACATTGGCACAATGAACTCTGGTATTGTTAATTCAGTCCTCAGAATAAAACATTCAGTCCTTATAATAATTGTTTTTTAAAATACTAAGCTAAATCAGACATATAATGAGAACTTTTAAAAAGGCTTTTCTGGCTGGGTGCTGTGGATCATGCCTGTGATCCCAGCACTCTGGGAGGCCAAGGCAGGAAGATTGATTGAGCCCAGGAACTTAAGACTAGCCTAGGCAACACAGTAAAACCTCACCACTAAAAATTAGAATAAATAATAAAAATAGGCCGGGCACGGTGGCTCATGCCTATAAATTCCCAGCACTTTGGGAGGCCGAAGTGAGAGGACTGCCCGAGACCAAGGGTTCAAGACCAGCCTGGGCAATCTGGTAAGACCTCATCTCTACAATAAATTTTTTTTAAAAATTAGCCGGCTGTGGTGGCATGTGCCTGTAGTTCCAGCTACTTGGAAGGCTGGGGAGGAAGGATCACCTGAGCCCAGGAGGTCAAGGCTACAGTGGCCGGGAGCATGCCACTGCACACCAGCCTAGGCAACAGAGTGAGACGCCAACTCAAAAGAAAAAAAAGGAAAAGAAAAATAATAAAAATAAAAAATTATCCAGGCATGGTGGTGCACACCTTTAGTCCCAGCTACTCAGGAGACTGGGGTGGAAGTATCGCCTGAGCCCAGGAGATCCAGGCTGTGGTGAGCAGTAATCACGTCACTGTACTCCAGCCTGGACGACAGAATGAGACTCTTACTCAAAAAAAAACAAAAAAAAAGAAAGAAAGAAGTTTTGCATACACCTGACCTAGAAACACAATTATCTCTGATTTTTAACTCAGAGGAAAATAATTCCTTTAGTTTTTTTTTACGCCAAATTCAGCAGTGGGGGTTTGAATACCAACTTTAGTGACGTTAATATTAATAAGTTCTGATAACCCACTACTATCAGACCAGTCTAAGTCAGTTTTTCTTCTTCTTCTTCTTCTTCTTCTTATTATTATTATTTTGAGTTGAAGTCTCACTCTGTCACCCAGACTAGAGTGCAGTGGTCGCTCCCGGCCGCCACAGCCTCGACCTGCTGTGTTCCAGCGATCCTTCCGCCTCAGCCTTCCGAGTAGCCGGAATTACAGGCCGCGCTACCAAGCCCGGCTGATTTTTTGATTTATTGTAGAGATGAGGTCTCGCCAAGCTGCCCAGGCAGGTCTCGAACCCGCGGGCTCAGGCAATTCACTCACCTCAGCCTCCCAAAGGCGCGAGATTAGAGGCTGAGCCACCGAGCCCAGCTTTTCTTTTTTTTTTTTTTTTTTTTTTGAGTTACAGTTTCACTGTCATCCAGGCTAGAATGCAGTCGGCACACTCACAGCCACCACAGGCTCGACCGCCAGGCTCAGACTACTATCCTTCCACCTCAGCCTTCCAAGTGGCTGGAACTACAGGCATGCGCTACCATGCCCGGCTAATTTTTTTGATTTACTGTAGAGACGAGGTCTCGCCAAATTGGCCCAGGCTAGTCTGAAACCCGTAGGCTCAGGCAATTCTCTCACCTTGGCCTCCCAAATTGCTGGGATTACAGGCTTGAGCCACCACACCTGGCTCAAAAAATATTAAGAGCATATATATGTACCTATATCCTCACTGAATTCCCAATATAATTTTTTTTTTTTGTATAACCAGAGTCTGGTCTCCAAGTCTCCAACTCCTGGTCTCAAGTGATCCTCCCACCCCAGCCTCCCAAAGCATTGCAAGTACAGGCATGAACCACCTTCCTCGGTCATTTTTTTTGTTTTTGAGTCGGAGTCTCACTGTCGTTTAGGTTGGAGTGCAGTGGCACACTCACAGCCACCGCAGCCCCGACCTGCTGGGCTCAGGCAATCCTTCCGCTTCAGCCTTCAAAGTGCTGGAACTACAGGCACATGCCACCACCCGGCTAATTTTTAAAAATTTTTTGTAGAGACAAGGTCTCGCCATGTTACCCAGGCTGGGCTCCAAACTCTGAGCTTAGGCAATCCTCTCGCCTCCACCTGCCAAAGTGCTGGGATTACAGGCGTGAGCCACCAAGCCCAGCCTAAATTTTCCTAATATAGCAAGATATGATGCAACATGAACAAGCAGGAAAAACAAATAGTACTTCATTCTACAATACCCATTCTGGTTTTCTAGCTTTAGTGCAATTTTTCTAACCAGTAGTTTTTCTATTGTTTTAGACAAACACCATGTAGTTCTTCCCAGCATACAAGGACTCACACCAAGATGTACCACTCCCAGGCAGACTCCTTGCTAAAAACTAAACTCAGGAAAATCAGAGGTTTGTGATCAACAACATCTCAAAAAAGCTGTGGGTAAAAATGACTATTCTCTGGAAAATGTGGCCACAACATACACAGATCAACGCCTTGGAATGTGTGGTATTTCCCTCCTAGAAAGGGGAGACAATCTCTTACACCAGTAGAAATAAAAAATAGAAATGTACAAATTATTTCCACTTTTTGACCATTTGGCAAAACATCACAATATTAAAATGCCAGGGTCTCCGAGGAACACAGCATCTGTGCAGATCAGCGAGATTACCCAAAAGTTGACAAGTGTAGCTTTGAGGTTCTAACACCTTTGTAAAGCTCTCTTAACAGGAGCTCCCCTGCACGGAGCCCGAACCAGCTGAGACATTGCTCATGTTGCTTGGAAAGCGTGTGAGGTGCATGGGGACATCTGAGATGGCAATTGACCGACAGTATGTGTCCAATCCAGAATTACTCTTCCTCATTCATTCAGAAGACGATAACTATTTCTACTTACACCGGCCGGATGTTTGGCATGAGGGAGAATAGAAACGGGAAAGCGAGTGCAAGATTCCTGTAATTTGTGTGGTAAATACTCCCCATGACCTCCAACCCAGTTACCCTCTACAAATGCCTATTAAAACAGATGAGTTCATGTTACATTAAGATATTTGTGGATGATCATACTATGATTACTGAAATAGGTAAGAATAACATTGCTGACCACATACAGTAGTTCATGCCTGTAGCTCTTTGGGAGGCTGATACAGGAGAAATGCTTGAACCCAGGAGTTCAAGACCAACCTGGGCAACCTAGTTAAACATTGTCTCTCCAAAAAAAAAAAAAAAAATCAAAACGTTAGCCAGACATGGTAGCTCACACCTGTAATCCCAGCACTTTGGGAGTCTGGGGCAAGACAACTGCCTGAGTACACAGGTTCGAGACCAGCCAGGGAAACATGGTGAAACCTGGTGCCTACAATAAATCAAAAAATGAGCTGGGTAGGTTGGTGCCCACCTGTAGCTCCAGCTACTTGGAGGGCTAAAGTGGAAAGATAACCTGAGCTCAGCAGGTAAATGCTGCGATGGCTGTGAGCATGCCACTGTATGCTAGCCAGGTAACAGAGTGAAACTCCGACTAAAAAAAAAGTTAGAGTGCATGTTTTTATTCGCAGCTACTCAGGCCGCCGAGACAAAAGGATCACCTAAGCCCAGGAGGTCAAGGCTATGGTGAGCTGTGATCATGCCACTGCACTCCAGCCTGGGACTCACCCCTGACTCAAATAAATAAATAGATAACATTTTCCCATTTATACTGAATTCCTATCTATACTGAACTGCAAAAATATCAAAAGCTACCAGAATAAAATGCCATACACACAAAGTGATGTTAGTGGTGGTAATAGCAGCAGGTTATTTGTTTAGGTCTTGTGCAAAGCACTTCTTTTGTTGCTTTCCGGGGGAGGGGGGCAAAAACCCCAGTATTTATTTTAAAATTGTGTATTTTTGTTACGTGGAGTCAGAGTCTCACTCTGTCGCCCAGGCTGGAGTTCAGTGGTATGCTCACAGCTACTGCAGCCTCAACTTACTGGGTTCAGGTGATTTTTCTGTCTCAGCCCTCCAAGTACCTGGAACCAAAGGCATGCAGCACTATCCCCACTAATCTATTTATTTATTTATTGTAGAAATGAGGTCTTGACATCAAACCCACGAGCTCAGGCAATCCTCTTGCCTTGGCTTCCCAAAGTGCTGGGATTTCAGTCATGAGCCACTGTACACAGTGGGAAAAAAAATTCTGTATTCTTACATGTTTAAACTTCAGTCACCTTCAAAGTACTCTCCCTCTGATGCAATACATCTATTGAGATGCTCTGTCCATTGAGCACAAGTTTTTTTTGCTTTGGGGGGTTTTTTGGTTTTTTTTAAGTTGGAGTCTCACTCTGTCACCCAAGCTGGAGTGCAATGGCATGCTCATGGCCATGGCAGCCTCAACCTGCTGGGCTCAGGCAACCCTTCCTCTGCAGCCTTCCAAGTAGCTGGAATTTTTTGATTTATTGTAAAGATGAGGTCTCGCCATGTTGCTCAGACTGGTCTCAAACTCATGTACTCAGGCAATTTTCTCTCCTCTGCCTCCCAAAGTACTGGGATTACAGGTGTGAGCCACCATACCCAGAATGAAAAGTTTTCTATTTCGTCAGTTTTGAATCCTTTTAATGTGTCTACCGTTTTGTGTTTCACCTCTTCCACAATGGCAAAACGTTTCCTTTTGAGGACTTTTTCCATGGGGAAACAAACAAACAAAAAAAGTAATTCAGGGTGAGATTGGGTGAACAGGGAGGTGGGACATGGCAGTCATACCTTTTCAGGTCAACAACTGTTGTACTCTCAGCATGGTATGGGTGGGTATGCTCGTAAACATCCATTATGAAAGAGGCAAACGTGCTGAAAGAACCTCCAGGCCACCAGGTACGGTGGCTCAAGCCTGTAATCCCAGCACTTTGGGAGGCCGAGACGATTGCCTGAGTTTGAGACCAACCTGGGCAACTTGGTAAGACCTAGTCTCTACAATAAATCTAGAAAAATTGGCCAGGCGCAGTGGCCCAGCCTGTAATTGCAGCACTTTGGGAGGCTGAGGTGAGAGGATTGCCTGAGACTGTGGGTTTGAGACCAGCCCGGGCAACTTGGTGAGACCTCGTCTCTATAATAAGCCACAAAAACTAGCCGGGCATTGTGGTGTGTATCTGTAGTTCCAACTACTTGGAAGGCTGAGGCGGAAGGAGCACCTGCACCCAGCAGCAGGTCGAGGCTGTGGTGGCCATGAGAATTCCACTGTACTCCAGCCTGGGCGACAGAGTGAAACTCCAACTCAAAATAAAAAAAGGAAACAAATAAATAAAAGAAAAATGAGCTAGGCATAGTGGTACACACCTGTAGTTCCAGCTACCTGGAAGGCTAAGGCGAAAGGACCACCTAAGCCCAGCAGGTCAAGGCTGTGGTGGCCGTGAGCTGGCCACTGCAGTCCAGCCTGGGCAAGAGAGTGATACTCTAACTCAAAAAAATTAAAAAATTAAAAAAATAAAGGAAGAAAGAAAGAGGCTGGGTGTGGTGGCTCAAGCCTATAATCCCAGCACTTTGGGAACACGGGTTCAAGACCAGCCTGAGCAACATGGTGAGACCTCATCTCTACAATAAATCAAAAAATTAGCTGGGTGTGGTAGCACGTGCCTGTAGTTCCAGCTACTTGGAAGGCCGAGATGGAAGGATTGCCTGAGCCCAGCAGGTCAAGGCTGCCACTGCACTCCAGCCTGGGTGACAGAGTGAGACTCCTATTCAAAAGAGAAAAAAAGAATCTCCATGCTGGGCATGATGGCTCATGCCTGTAATCCCAACACTTTGGGAGGCAGAGGTGAGAGGACTGCTTGAGCCCAAGGGTTCGAAATCAGCCTGGGAAACTTGGCGAGACCTCGTCTTTACAAAAAAACAAGAAAAATTAGCTGGGCACAGTGATACATGCCTGTGGTTCCAGCTACTCGGAGGGCTGAGGCCAAAGGATCACCTGTGCCCAGCAGGTCAAGGCTGTGGTGGCCATGAGGGTGCCACTGCACTCCAGCCTGGGTGGCAGAGTAAGACTCTGACTCAAAAAAAATGATAGCCGGGCATGGTGGTGTGCATCTGTAGTTCCAGCTACTTGGAAGGCTGAGGCAGAAGGATCGCCTAAGCCCAGCAGGTCAAGGCTACGGTGGCCGTGAGCGTGCCACTGCACTCCAGCCTGGGTGATGTGAGATTCCAATTCCAAAAAGAAAACTCCAAAAAATTTTCACTAAAGCCAAACACAGACTCACAACAACACTAGCTGGTACACTGAACACTACCTGGTACACTAATGCCAACGGGTTCCTAGAACACTTACCTAGAGGGAAAAGCCTGTAAAAGGGAACTGCCCTCCAAAAGATAATTGTTTTTTGGAGGGTCACCCTCATAGATATTCATTTAAATTCTCACACTTGCCTTATGAGGAAGCACTATTATTCTCCCAATTTCACAGATGATAACACTGACGTAACCTAAATAAACTCACACAGCTTATAGGTGGCAGATCCAAGCCAGGCTTTAAATCTAGGTAATCTGGCTCAAGAGCACGTGCTTTTAACTATGTGCCTAAAAGTGAAACAGATTGATTCCTTGCTCAGTAAAGCCTGCTATGGAGCACTACTGGTACAAAAATGTTAACGAATGCTCCAACTCACCTGCATCACTGGCCAGTTATATATGGCTAAGTATCCATTCCCATCCTTTACACTCAACTATATGACACATTTCCACAAGGACATTCTCCCTAGACAACCACAAAGTTCTGATATTTTACCTGGGAGAAGACACTATACTTCTAGGCTTTATCATACCTTTTAAGTGAATCTAAGTGAAGGACTTTAAGGATTGTGTAATTATCTAAAGTAGTAAAAAAACCCAAAAAACAAGAAGTTCTTGCTAAAACCTGATATGCATTATAAGAAAACTGACTTAAATTTAAACATGTTTATGAGAAAAGGGAAAAAGTGTTAATATAATTGGATAACACTTCAGCTATTAAGTATTTGGTTATCCTTCTAGATTCTAACTCCAGGACAGCACAAACTATAATAAGTTTTAACCATGGCTTTCTGGTTTAGATTTCTAAGGCAGTATAAGGAAGTAACTGTCACATCCTTATGATACAGTTGACTGTGTTTTTAACTTCTTAATAATACCTTTAAAAATATAAGATATTTGAAGAAAAAATATTTCATTCATGTTTAAACCAAGTTTTATGACTAGTTTGTCTTTAACATCAAAGTTTTATGAAACATCAAAGCTTTATGAACAAACAATTTGTTCAACAAAAGTCTCATTAAGTTAGAGAACATGAATGAAGTTATTCAGTTGAAAAATTCAGAACTTCAGTACTTTGAAAAATCTGACTTCTAGGTCAACAGTGCCTTTTCCTCTATACCTCCCCCCAGCCACCCTTTGTGACAAAACAACGCCAAAGTCTGTAACAAAAATTCTATGTTAGGCAATTAGCTTTTTCAGAGATGAAAAGCATTAAAATTTGACTCAATTCATTTGAAGATGGATTTAAAGGTGTGATATAAAAACTCAGTATTTCCAGCCGGGCACAGTGGCTCAAGCCTGTAATCACAGCACTTTGGGAAGCCTAGGTGAGAGGATTGTCTGAGTCCAGGGGTTTGAGACCAGCCTGGACAACTTGGTAGGACCTCATCTTTACAATAAATCAAAAAAATTAGCCAGGCGTGGTAGCACGTGTCTGTAGTTCCAAATACTTGAAAGACTGAGACAGAAGGATCACCTGAGCCCAGCAGGTCAACGCTGGGGTGACCGTGTGCCCACACTGCACTGCAGCCTGGGTGACAGAGACTACAACTTAAAAAAAAAAAAAAAAATTCATTATTTCCAACCAAAGTGTGGTACAAAAGATGACCTAAGAATTCAGTTTATTAGGGTTATCTACACTGTGTCAAGACATATTTGTTTTCCATTAACTGTACTAATATAAAAAGTAGGAAAATAGAGCAACCCAAAGAAAATAATACATGCATTATGATAATAAGGCTAAAAGTATGATGGGATGGATATAAAACTTGACATCTGAAAAATAATTAATTTAATTATTAAAACTTAATGATTTCCATATTCAGAATTATCCAAAAAAATGTCACTGTAAGGGATAGCTGTAACTGAAACCTACTCTTAAAAGTATTACTAGGTTTTCAAGCCACAGTTACTGCAAAAAATTTAAAAATAAAACAGTTTAGGCCATTTCCTTACTAGACTCTGGTGTGGCCATGTGCTCGTTGAGCTATGGCTGTCATCATGTTTCTTGGCTTTGGGTCCCTCTTACCTTGGGGAGGTGAATTTCCCCTCTCTCTCTCTCTAGTTTACTTTCTAAATAAACTATATTTTCTAACCTAAAAAAAAAATTTAGAGTACTATCACACTAATTCATGTAAAATGTTTACCACGAGGCAGTGACAGCTTTTTTTTTTTGGAGTCAGAGTCTCACTCTGTTGCCCAGGCTGGAGTGCAGTGGCACACTCACCGCCACCCAGCATCGACCTGCTGGGCTCAGGTGATCCTTCCACCTCAGTCTTTCAAGTAGCCAGAACTACAGGCGTGCACTACCATGCCCAGCTAATTTTTTGATATATTGTAGAGACAAGGTCTCACCAAGTTGCCCGGGATGGCCTCGAACCTTTGGGCTCAGGCAATCCTCTCACCTCAGTCTCCCAAAGTGCTGAGATTACAGGCTTGAGCCACCACGCCAAGTCCAGTGACAGCTCTTAATGATGGGGCGCCACAAGAACTGCAGGCACTATTCCCTTGTACGGGTCACCGTGCCCAGCCTATTATCCGAAATTTCAAATACCAAGTTACAAATGGAAGGTAGTAATGGCTGCACACCAATGTGAATGTACTTAATGCCACAGAACCATATAATTAAAAATGGTTAAGATGATACATTTTTGTCTATTTAACCACAACTTTTAAGATACCACACAAAAATAAAAAATCACAGTGCTCAACTACTATAACAAGGAGAAAATTATTTCCACCCAATGCCAAGAAAAGTAAAGGGGAAAAAGTCCTGTTTGGGTTTATAAATGTTTAAGTCTCTTACTTGAGTAAAGATTAAACAAAGAGCTGTTTCTTCTGATCTTAGTATCAATTATCCATGTTAAAAACACCAAGATACTAAAACTAAACACGTACAGATTATCACCAAGACTTTAAAACTATTACTTTTTTCAAAACAGCACAACAAAGCATATTACTTGCTATTGCTTTAATTTTTGGATTCTATTTACGTTGTTGAGTGAAGAAATACAGTTAAGTCTATACAAACTATAAGTACAGAATATAAAGAGCCTATTAACTAAGTCAGAACCATGTAAAAGCAATTGAGGAAGCTTAGCTATTTTATTTTCTCCCAGAAACTGGCATGGCACCAGCTTCTCGTTCTATTTCTGTGTTCGCCTGTATCAGGCATTTCCATTAGAAACTGTTTCAATGGCTATAATATTAGTACAATCCCAGAGTGAAAAATAAATTTGCCCTAACTTAGAAAAAGTCTTCATTCTCTCTGGCAAACTCCCTACTGGAGGCCATCACTAGACACAAATCCTTGAATCAAGATATTATCAACTTGTTTAGAAGGCTTGCTCATCTCTTCTCTGTCATAGGTACCAAAAGAGAACCCATGCAGCACAAAACAGAAAATTCGCAACTTAAAAAGCCCAATTTTAGACAGATTTCTTAAGGTATTTCCAATTCCCAATTCAGTTATTTTATATTCTCAGAACCTTTAAATGTATCTTTCTTTCAATAGAACTAATTTTTAGAAAGAAAAAAACTACTTAAACGGGTATAACTCAATTCTTCATTTGAAACTTAGATAATCAAAGACTCACTAAAGAAGATATATTTAGCGGATTTTGGTATCAGCTCCACGATCTTTGCCCAGTCTACCCTCACATCTAAATTCCTGCCTATTCTACTTAGTACTCATCTACAATTGCAATTTACAGATGTTCCCATCAGAATCACTTAGGGACACACCATCAAATCATGCAAACAAACTGATATGTTTTTAGGTCTTTGGTTCCACATCTGTAAATTAAGAGTTGAATAGATGCCCCTTCCAAATGATTAGTGTTTCCTGGTCTATAAGTTCTAAAAAATAAAAAGGGAAAAATACCTTGAGGTTTTATATTTGAGAATCTCTAAAAATACATTCTTAAGCTTTCAAAGTTCTTAATTTCTCTCCTTGCTAATTCTTTGTTTTAGCCACAACTCTCATACCACTGGAGATGTGGTCTAAACCAGTTTTCACCCTCTGCAAGGGGAAAAATACCCACTTGGGTTACCTCCATAACCAAGAATAAGCACCTCTGTCATTTCGAAGTGAAATGTAAAAGAGGCTACAACTACCCAATTATAATCTACCTCCATCTGCAGTAAATTCTGGACAAATTCATCTAAGAAATCCCCATTTGAATAAAACATTGTTTAATATGCAGCTATTAGATTCATATTCAGAATATGTATTTAAGATTAGAAATTCTTTTTTTTTTTTTTTTTAGTTGGAGTCTCACTCTGTCACCCAGGCTGGAGTGCAGTGGCAGGCTCACAGCCACCACAGCCTCAACCTGCTGGGCTCAGGCAATCCTTCCACCTCAGCCTTCCAAGTAGCTGGAACTACAGGTGGGCGCTACCACACCCGACTAATTTTCTGATGTATTGTAGACATGAGGTCTCGCCAAGTTTCCCAGGCTGATCTCGAACCCTTGAGCTCAGGCAATCCTCTTACCTCCGTCCCCCAAAGTGCAGATTAGAAATTCTTTAACACTTGTTTCTCTACTGAAATTTCAGATGAAATATGCTGGACTGTCAGTTTAAAATGGAGTGATCATTTGGTATGATAATTAGATCATGTTACACTTCAACCTTCTCCTTAAAGGTGTGTTCTACAAAACTGAATGTTATTTGTACATTCAACAATCATGATTTTCCTTCTTTTTTCCTTTTGGCTTCTAAAACAAACCAAATTTGGTTTATGCCACAAAGCATTTACCAAAGCACCTGACTATACGTATAAGCAATACCCACTTCCAAAACCACTATGTTAAGATAAAACTCACCCAGATCATTATACAATGGCTTGGAATTACATATTTTAGGTGACTTTTATTCAGATCTCTTTAAATTGAGGTTTCAAACTTTCAAAATTACCTGAATAAACAAGCTTATTAATCTGAAACAAATACTTGTAAAATCTTTTAGGATACTTCCTTATAACCTCTCAATCACACTGTGAACTTATTTCAACCTGTTAGAATGAAATAATGTCTTTAAACAGTATATCTGTTTCTGTTTGCAGGAAAGAATATGTTCTGTTCAAGTGAAACATATTTTAAAGATTGTGTGTTTATTATAATCAAAAAGCATTGAGTTCCCCAGAAGAAATTTTACTTGCTTTTCTGGAAACTGGTAATTAGTCAAAGTCCATAACTTTAAGAAAACTGACACTACTACTGATTTGCAATTTCCATTAGTCTTTTCATTAATTCCATAGTAACTAAGACATTTCAAATTGGATTATTGTAGAAATCCACAAAAGTTGCTGTTTTAAATTTCTAAAGCTATCAAGTTGAAATCAATCATATTTGAAAGTTAAGTTAGATACAGAAAGTATGAAAGCAATTCTAAAAATTTTGTGATAAACTTGCTTCCACAACCAATCTAATATATTTTTCACTAACAATACAAGGCTAAAAATGGAAAATAAGAAATCAAATCTTAGGAACAGATGGACCATGTAGAAAAATAGTAAGCTCACTTACTAGCCCCAAAAGCAGTGACATGAGGCAGAAGACTAAACAGAGACCAGTTGTAATTACCCAATGTTCAAAAACAAAAACAAAACAAAAAATGAAGCATGTGATGAAATATTAAGGTTAGAAATAAAAAGCTAAAACCCACATATCTATGAGAAATTGGCAGGAAGGATGTATAAAATCTGGAAGAATATCAGACCTCTATACTACAAAACTTAATTTTAAGAATATATTAGTTCATCTCTTATTATATGAAGTTTACCTAGTCTCAGGCAATATAGTCTCTGACGGCAAATAGCAAAATAAAAGTTTGACTTTTCACCTCCTCTAAACACTATTACAAAGAATAATTTTCTACCATCTTGAAATTTTCAAAGCTTTTTGAGAAACACACACAAATAATTTGGATTTAGTTGATTTTATTTACAGCTTTTTTGTTGTTTTTTACATTTCATAGCATTATACAATTACATTTTCTCATTTTCTGACCTGCAAACAGATACCTTAAATGGAAATTATTTTTTTTAATTATCAAATTAGATACATCCAAACGCAACCATTACACATATGACAATTAATTCACAAAGTGTAATTTACTGGGACGTATCCTAAGAATTTAGGAACAGTCAGTCAGGAGAAATCTGACCAAATTTAGCAATCAACTATTTACATATCCAAAGTCAAACTATCTAAACTCTCAAGCCAAAAGCTTGAAAGTATTTATTAAATCCCCACTGGACAAAAGAAAATGATGATTCAAACCTATCCTGTCTTAACAGTTTTAATCCCCAATACCAGGTTGTTTCCCCAGTCTGTAACTGAATGGCAAGCATCTGTTTGTCAAACACCTAAGCATCAAACTTTTACATCATTATGCACATTGAAAGGTTAAGTGTTCCCTAATTTAAAAAAAAGTAGTCATTATATATCCATACTATCCCCCAGCTCACCAGCCCTTACTGCAATCCCAAATATGCACCCTATGTCACATAGTGACAGGCTATTTCCACGTGTGTGTGTGTGTGTGTGTGTGTGTGTGTGTGTGTTTACACACACACATACAGACAGTACTAGGTACAAATGGCAATTAACAGTCCCTATAAAAATTCAATTTCTGTTGAGGCTATGGCTCCTATGCCTTGGGATGGTTTTAGACTTCAAATCTGAAAAATACTGCTAAAATCTCACTTTCTAAAGACAAAATTTGATTGCATGTTTAGTTTTAAGCTTCTCAGTCTAAAAATGGCTTTAAGGTAAGTATTTTTAAAAAGTCAGCCGAGCGCAACTTCTCCCTCCAATTTGGCCAAGCTATTTTGTAAAAATTGTTCCTGACTAGAAAATCTGTGGTGACTTCCCATGGTCTTGCCTACCTTACTGTCCATGTTCACGTTTCAAACTGTGTCAACAGAGCCCGCACTTCAGGGGTCAGCTGCTTGGCAGCCTGCGCTGCCTCTGTGATAGCCTTGCGATACAGGCCCTTTCTCTTCTTATTAAAGCGTGACTGGAAGTTTTCTAAAAAGGGGGAGAGTTGCGAAAGAGCAAGGAAAGATGTTGTTGGAGACCCAAACCACGAAATACAGGCCTCCTGTCGGACTAAAAGGCCATTATCTTTCCGGCTCACAGTTATAGTAAGAATACGGGCTGGCCACCAAGGGAACCCATATATCTTGGCCCAAACAATGTCCCCTACACATATGGTCCTGCCATCTGGTGTGACACATTTAGAGACGTTTTTGGAAAAGACTTTCATTTTCAAGGAATTACTGAGTTTTTTCTCTTCCTTTGAAGAGGAGGAAGTGGTGGAGGTGGAAGGTGCATGCATACTGCCTGGAGGAAAATCAAAACTTTCAGAAGAGCTACACTCAGAGTTGGAAGACTTCAAATCATCTGTGCTATCAATACTACACACTGAAGCACTGGAAGAGTCAGATTTCTTTTGAGTTAGGGTCATGTAAACAGAGATATTGCTTTTGCTGCCCTTTTTGCACAACGTCTGTGGTTCATCCTGCTCACCAGGCACATGCCCTTCATTTGTGTCCTGAACCTCACTGCTGGCCTCTTCAGGGCCTTTTGAGGGACCCTGATTTTCTGAAGGGGCCTCACCTGCTGAGCGGGTAGAGGTGCAGCGAGACTGGGGCTTGGGTGCCATCTTGCCACTCCGCATTTTCTCAAGTCCTGTCTTCAGAGAAGAATCGTTTTCCTCATTCCTGTACCTCTGTGGTTTTAAACGAACCCGGGGTGGAAGGGAACCTGAGCTAGGATTCTGATATCGACGAGTGAAATGAACTTTCGAATGTGCATTTTTGGAAGTAGAGGTTTCACTTTGCTTCCTTTGTGCCTTTTCTTTGGCAATTTTTAACACTTCCCGAGCTTTTGCATGATCCATGTTCTTACTCTGGAGCACTTTTTTTGTACTTAACTGAGCTTTTGATGTATTTGCCTGAGCAGAAACCTTTACTACTCTGCCTCTGCTGTGAGCAATGTTGGAAACCTTAACTACAGCATTTCTTTTCTGGCTTTCATTTTGGTTTTTTCCATCCACTTTATGGTCAGTTTTCAGTTTTTTGTTCACAGTAGTTACATTTTCATTTCTCCGTTTTTTATCTTCATATTTAGAAGAGTCACTTGTACTACTACCTTTTCTAATTTCCTTTTTTTCAGCAACAACACTGTTTTTACATTTGTCACACAGGACTTGCCTGGGTCGCAGTTTAATAGCATTCATTATTGAAGTGGGTTCTTCCCTGTACATTTTTCGTTTGGGTCGCTTAATTTTCCGAGGAGGTGGCTGAGGTATTGATTGGTTATATGTGTCCCTGATAAACAAAGGCGGGGGATAAGGTGCTCCTTCATGGAAGAGAGGTGGTGGTTTAGAAGTCCACAGGCTTTCAGCCAAGCTCAGCTCAGAAGGCGGGACAGGAGAAGTGTCATCGGGAACAGCACCATTCACTTCACACTTGACTTCTATCCCTTCTTGGAATGTATTACTTTGGAGCTGCATGACTTCTGGCTTATCTTTATATTCCCTTCTGGGAAATACTGTCACAGGGATACCATGGGGCCCAAACCTTTGAAAGAAATGAAAAAAAGACATTAAGTTAATGTCTATAATTTCTTAAATGTAAACAATACCTAACGCTTACGCTTACTTATATGACCTTTTCTAAAAACTGTTTTGTGGTTTTACACACACACACACACACACACACACACACACACACACACACTCTCACACACATCTACCCATCACCTCCTCCCCCCAAAATTCCAAAGACCTCCATTTCTTTGGGTCCTATCTTTCAATAAAAACAAACATTTGCCCTACACAATGCCAGAATAGCAGTCATGACATAAAATGGATCATTCCAGTCTTGAATCAGAAAAAATGTTCTCAGAAAGCTTAACAGTAAACATCATGTGTATTACAATGAACTATATACGTTTTCAGTAAAGCAACTATATGTGTGTGTGTACCTCTGATTTTAATAATTTCAAATACTTCACAGAGCAAATTCAGCTTCCACTAACTCAAAAGCAATGAATCAGTAAAACTCCATCTAACTTTACTGCTTAATTGCTAAGATTCAAGGAAAGTTGCCCCTTTATTCTTGCATCCCAACTCTCTAGTCCTCAATTTCTGGCTCCCAAAAAACATAAAAATGTCAGGAACCCAAGATAGTCAAATTATCTCCAAAGCAAATAGGCCTACAGCTGTGGCTTTCAAATTTTTGAAATCATATCTCACATTAAGACATATCTTGGGGCTGGGCACGATGGCCCAAGCCTAATCCCAGTACTTTGGAAGCCCACGGGCTCGAAATCAGCATGGGGAACTTCATCAGACCTCATCTCTACAATAAATCAAAAAATTAGCCGGGTGTGGTGGCACACGCCTGTAGTTCAAGCTACTTAGAAGGCTGAGGTAGAAGGATCGCTTGAGCCTAGCAGGTCGAGGTTGAGGTGGCTGTGAGCATACCACTGCAATCCAGCCTGGGCAGCAGATTAAGCCTCTGACTCAAAAAAAAAGAAAAGAAAAGAAAAGGAAAAGAAAAAAGAAATGTCTTCACATTGGAACCAAGAAACATTTATGTATACTGCATATATGTATTTATACATATACACGTAAATATACAAACTTAAGCCAAAGTTTCACTAAATATTTCACTCTATATTATGGGATACATAATGATTTTTTTTCCTGCTCTGATCTACTTCACTTTTTTGTCTGTGTGTTTGAGTTGAGGTCTCACTCTGTTGCCCAGGCTGGAATGCAAGGCACAATTATGGTGGACTGCAGCCTCCACCTCCTGGGCTTAAGCAGTCCTTACATCTCAGCCTCCTAAGTAGATGGGACTACAGGCTCATGCCACTGCCAGTTTTTTTATTTATCTTTTTGTACAGACCAGGTCTCACTATGTTGCCCAGGCTGGAGTGCAATGGCTCCCTTATGGCCATTGTAGCCTCGACCTGCTGGGCTCAGGCAATCCTTCTGCCTCAGCCTTCCAAGTAGCTGGAACTACAGGCACGTGCCACCACACCCGGCTAATTTTTTATTTATTGTAGAGACGAGGTCTCGCCAAGTTGCCCAGGCTGGTCTCGAACCCCTGAGCTCAGGCAATCCTCTCGCCTCCGTCTCCCAAAGTGCTGGGGATTACAGGTTGAGCCACCAGGTCCAGCTTACATTTTTTTTTTTTTTGAGACAGAGTCTCACTGTCACCCAGGGCTAGAGTACAGTGGTACCATCATAGCTCACTGCAGCTGTGAACTCCTGGGCTCAAGTGACCGTGTAACCAGTCTCCCAAATAGCTGGGACTAAAGGCACACACCACTGTGCCCAGCTAATTTTTTTTATTGAAAATTTTGTAGAGACAGGGTAAATCTAACTATGTTGCCTAGGTTGGTCCAGGCATCCTGGCCTTAAGCAATCCTCCCACCTTTGCCTCTCAAACCTTATTTCTCACAGAAACTTATAAGTGACTATGGTTTAATGTGCCTGGGCTGAATATCAAGAACTTGACTCCTACACTAACCTTGCTATTTGCAGTTTCCATAATGTAAAGTCAAATCACACTATTAGGTAATTTCAGCCTAAGTTAACATTTTAACTGTAAGTACTATTTTATCTAACATAATACACTAATTTCACTCCTATAAGGCAAATGTGCCCAGAACCCAAGGACTGGCTTCAGGTAGTCAGTCAGGTCAAACCCCTAAACATAGATGCAAATGTTTTCATATGTCTGTTTTCCTGAAGAAGAACACGTCTTTGGTGCTCAAATTCTCTAAAAAATTCTTATGCTCCCAAAAAGGTTCAAAATACCTTTGCTGTGAAGAAATCTTGAGATTAGGTACTAACAATGGAAGACAACATCTAATCTAAACTTGGGCAGGGATTTAAAAGAAGCCAAGAAGGCTGGGCGTGGTGACTCACACCTATAATCCCACCACTTTGTAAGGACAAAGTGAGAGAATTGCCTGAGCCCCTAGGTTGGAGATCAGCCTGGGCAACTTGGTGAGATCTCATCTCTAAAATAAATCAAAAATTTAGCCAGGGATGGTGGCGCGTGCCTGTAGTCCCAGCTACTCAGAAGGGTGAGGCAGAAGGATTGTCTGAGCCCAGCAGGATGAGGCTACAGTGTCCATGAGCGTGCCACTGCACTCCAGCCTGGGCAACAGTGATACTGCAACTCAAAAAAAATGAAGAGCCAGGCTCGGTGGCTCAACCTGTAATCCCAGCACTTTGGGAGGCTGAGCAGAGTGGACTGCCTGAGACCGCAGGTTCGAGACCCGCCTGGGCAACTTGGCGAGACCTCATTTCTACAATAAATCAAAAATTAGCCAGGCATGGTAGCGCGCACATGTAGTTCCAGCTACTTGGAAGGCTGAGGTGGAAGGATCGCCGGAACCCAGCAGGTCAAGTCTGCGGTGGCCAGGAGCGGCCTCTGCACTCCAGTCTGGGTGACAGAGTGAGACTCCAACTCAAATAAAGAAATAAAGAAATAAAGAAGTCAAGAAAAACTTCATATCGGGTTCTAACACCTAAATACTTTCCTTGCCAAAGTCACTATTAGCTTGGCTACCAATAACTTAAGAGCAAATATTTACGAACCATAAAAAGAAAAAGAAGGGTAGTTTTTTAATTTTTATTTATTTTTTATTTATTTATTTTTTTTAGTTGGAGTCTCACTCTGTCGCCCAGACTGGAGTGCAGTGGCCGCTCCCTGCCACCGCAGCCTTGACCTGCTGGGCTCCGGCGATCCTTCCGCCTCAGCCTTCCAAGTAGCCGGAATTACAGGCATGCGCTACCATGCCCAGCTGATTTTTTGATTTATTGTAGAGATGAGGTCTCGCCACCCAGGCGGGTCTCGAATCCGCGGGCTCAGGCAATTCACTCACCTCAGTCTCCCAAAGGCGCGGGATTACAGGCTGAGCCACCAAGCCCGGCTATTTTTATTTTTTACTAAGGATAAGACAAGTTTGGGTCTGGGGTAGTCCAAAAATGAAAGGTATCCTCTTACCCCCCTCATTATATCAGACTTTACAGTAAGCTGTTTTCTAATCTAGCTTCTGGTAATAAGTGCTTCCTGACCACTTAATTGCAAGGCACTTTGCAAATTTAATTTTTTCCTATACAATACATATGTTGGAATACAATATTTTTTAAGATGTCAGAAAACAGGTAATTTTTCTTTTAATGTAAAACTACATAAAATAATATGACTTACCTGAGATGAGATCCCTATTTGTGTTAAAATTTTGCAAATCAAAGAAATCATTTTTTACCCCACTACACTTTCACATGTTTCACAGTGGAATAAAGATAATTTCCCTTCCTTTTATTACAGCTAACTAAACCATCATTATCTTTTTGTTTGTTTGTTTGAGTTGGAGTCTCACTCTGTCGCCCAGACTGGAGTGCAGTGGCTGCTCCCGGCCACCGCAACCTCGACCTCCTGGGGTCCAGCGATCCTTCCACCACACCTTCCAAGTAGCTGGAACTACAGGCACACGCTACCATGCCCGGCTAATTTTTTGATTTATTGTAGAGATGAGGTCTCACCAAGTTGCCCAGGCGGGTCTCGAACCTGCGGGCTCAGGCAATCCACTCACTTCAGCCTCCCAAGGCGCGAGATTACAGGCTGAGCCACTGAGACTGGCTCACCATCATTATCTTTATGTTTGAAGTTTCACAGCTGTCTTTTCACAGGCTTCAGTCACCACACCTACCCTCACAGCGACCTTTCATCAACTGTTTGTATCCTCTAAACTTCAGTTTTCACATGTGAGAATGAGCAACCGTATTCTTGTAAGCTTTTTCTTGACAAAGATTTTTTTTTTTTTTTTTGAGTTGGAGTCTCACTCTGTCGCCCAGACTGGAGTGCAGTGGCCGCTCCCAGCCACCACAGCCTCGACCTGCTGGGCTCCGGCGATTCTTCCGCCTCAGCCTTCCAAATAGCCAGAATTATAGGCATGTGCTACCACGCCCGCTGATTTTTTGATTTATTGTAGAGATGAGGTCTCCCTGCCTAGGCGGGTCTCGAACCTGTGGGCTCAGGCAATCCACTCACCTCAGCCTCCCAAAGGCACGGGAATACAGGCTGAGCCATTGAGCCCAGCAACAAAGATTTTTAATCTTATTTTCAAGCCAATAATTTACTAGAGTTTAGGGGGGTCCTTCTCATATTTTTAATTTATACTCAGTGTGAGTGAGGATGATCAGCCAACAACTTTACAGCTGTTTATAATAAGTTGTAGAATTTGATGTGTTTACCTTCATGGAAACCAGTAAGAATGCTAATATTTCAAGTGTATTGTTTTTCTCTTTGTCTTATCTTTATAAGCATACAAATACTCAAGCATTAAATATTTTTAATAGCACAGGGAAACAACTAATTGGGTAATGATGCACAGAAACTATAGGCAACCAAAAGAAAAAAGGGGAAAAAAAGAAAACCAAACTGGTAACTGTAGATGGTGAATGACTGGCAAGGCAGAAAAAGATTTCTAAATAATAATAAAACATCTTCAGTGAGAGGACTGCCTAAGCCCATGGGTTCGAGACCACCCTGGGCAACTTGGCAAGACCTCACCTCTACAATAAATCAAAAAATTACCCAGGCATGGTGGTAAGTGCCTGTAGTTCTAGCTACTTTGAAGGCTGAGGTGGAAGGATTGCCGGAGCCCAGCAGGTCGACGCTGCAGTGACCAGAAGCATGCCACTGCACTCCAGTGTGGGCAAAGGAGTGAGACTCCAACTAAAAAAAAAAATTAGCTTGGCATGGTGGCGTATGCCTATATTTCCAGCTACACAGGAGGCTGAGGAAGGAGAATTCCTTGAGCTAGGAGGTTGAGGCTGTGATGATCCTTCATCATGCTACAGCCTCAGTGACAGTTGAGACCCCGACTCAGGAAAAAAAAAAAAAAGCCTGGCAGGGTGGCTCATACCTGTAATCACAGCACTCTGGGAGGCTGAGGGAAAGGATTGCTTCAGCCAGGGTTTGAGACCAACGTGGGCAACTTGGCAACCTCATCTCTACAATAAATCAAAAAATTACCCTGGCATGTTAGTGCGTGCCTGTGGCTCCAGGCTCCAACTACTTGGAAGGCTGAGGCAGAAGGATCGTCTGAGCACAGCAGGTGGAGGTTGTGGTGGCCATAAGTGTGCCACTGCACTCCAGACTGGGTAACAGAGTGAGACACCGACTCAAAAAAAAAAAAAAAGAGCTGGGCTTGGTGGCTCAGCCTGTAATCCTACGCCTTTGGGAGGCTGAGGTGAGTGGATTGCCTGAGCCCTCGGGTTCGAGACCCACCTGGGCAACTTGGCAAGACCTCATCTCTACAATAAATCAAAAAATCAGCCGGGCGTGGTAGCGCACGCCTGTAGTTCCCGCTACTTGGAAGGCTGAGGCGGAAAGATCGCCGGAGCCCAGCAGGTCAAGGCTGCGGTGGCCGGGAGCAGCCACTGCACTCCAGTCTGGGCGACAGAGTGAGACTCCAACTCAAAAAAAAAAAAAAGAGGAGAGAGAAAAAAGACATCACATATCCTCCATCTAAATAAACATGCCATCAGCCTAACATGGACGACATTCCTAGGGCAATGTTACCAAACTGAGGATGGAAACATTGCGAAACCAATTTCACAGATCATGTTATGATTAAAATAAAATCAAAGAAGCCAGGCACAGTGGCTCATGACAGTAATCCCAGCACTCCAGGAGGCCAAAGCAGAAAAATCACTTGAGCCCAGGAGTTTGAAACCAGCCTGTAATTCCTGAGACTGATGCGGAAGGATCACTTGAACACAGGAGGTCAAGACAGGAGGCAGTGAGCCAGGATTGCACCACTGCCCTCCAGCTTGGGTGACAGAATGAGAGCCTATCTCAAAAAATAAATGAAGTAAAATAAAATCAGAGTGTGGGAGCAGTAAAAGTATCTGTAACTACAGTGAATTTGTTTCAAGTACTCATAAGTATATATGGACCTTTTTTTTTTTTTTTTGAGTCAGTGTCACTCTGTGGCCCAGGCTGGAGTGCAGTGGCACACTCTCAGGGCCACTACAGCCCTGACCTGCAGGGCTGGGCTCAGGTGAACCTTCTGCCTCAGCCTTCAGAGTACCCAGAACTACAGGTGCACACCAACACACCCAGCTAATTTTTTTTTTTAATTTATTATACAGATGAGGTCTCGCTATGATGTCCAGGCTGGTCTCAAACCCTGGGACTCAGGCAATCTTCTCGACCCAGCCTCCCAAAGTGCTGGGATTATAGGCATGAGACACTACACCAAGTTTCCTCAATGTTAAATAGATAACTAACTATACTAAAAGGTTTGAAAGACCATTAATCTATGTAACTGCAACCTTAATAAGAATACAAAGTAGGCCAGGCGTGGTGACTCAACCCTGTAATCCAGAACTTTGGGAAACTGAGGTGAGAGGATTGCCTGAGCAAGCAGGTTGGAGACTAGCCTGGGTAACTTGGCAAGACCGCATCTCTACAATAAATCAAAAAATTAGCCAGACTTGGTAGCATGTGCCTGTAGTTCCAGCTACTTGGAAGGTTGAGGCAGAAGGATTGCCTGAGTCCAGCAGGTCAAATCTGCAGTGACTGTGAATGTGCCACTGAACTCCAGCGTGGGCGACAGAGTGAGACTGACTCACAAAGAAAAGGAAAAAAAAAAGAACACAAAGTAGGTGCCTTAATAAACCCTAAATATAAATTTCTCAAGTATACTCTGTGAAAATCTCCATAACAACATCCTGGAGTATTTGAAATGGAAATTCCTAAACCTTGCCCTAACAATAATTTCTAAGATTCTCTTACAGTGAAACCCAGGATGTGAACTTTTTAGCAAGCACCTTTGCTTTAGCTTTTTCTAGGGTGAAGACAATCATGTTCCATGTGAAAGCTCATCAAAGAGTGACCTTGGCAGATGAAGATTTTATTTTTTATTTCTTATTTATTTATTTATTTAGACTTGGAGTCTCACTCTGTCGCCCAGACTGGAGTGCAGTGGCCGCTCCCAGCCACCGCAGCCTGGACCTGCTGGGCTCCAGCGATCCTTCCGCCTCAGCCTTCCAAGTAGCTGGAACTACAGGCACACGCTACCATGCCTGGCTAATTTTTGATTTATTGTAGAGATGAGGTCTTGCCAAGTTGCCTAGGCGGGTCTCGAACTCGCGGGCTCAGGCAATCCACTCATCTCAGCCTCCCAAAGGCGTGGGATTACAGGCTGAGCCACTGAGCCCGACTTCTTATTTATTTTTAATTCTGAGTCTGTATCTCACTCTGTTGTCCAGACTGGAGTGCAGTAGCATGCTCATGGCCACCACAGCCTCAACCTGCTAGGTTCAGGCAATCCTTCCGCCTCAGCCCTTCAAGTAGCTGGAACCACAGGTACCCGCCACCATGCCTGGCCAATTTTCTGATTCACTGTAGAGAGGAAGTCTTGCCATAATGCCCAGGCTGGTCTCAAACCCAGGGGGTTCAGGAAGTCCTCTCACCACCACCTCCTAAAGCACTGGGATTACAGGCATGGACCACCATGCCCAATAAGGAGAGGAAGATTTTCATGAGCAAGTAGATAGGCGATAAGCTTACTGGTATCCTTTACTTGTAACTTTTTCTAAAATAACTTTTTACATTTGCACAGTCAAGTGATGTAAAAAACTTTTATTTTTTTTTTTTGAGTTAGAGTCTCACTCTGTCACCCATACTGGAGTGCAGTGGCCGCTTCAGGCCACCGCAGCCTCAACCTGCTGGGCTCTGGCGATCCTTCCGCCTCAGCCTTCCGAGTAGCCGGAATTACAGGCATGCCTGG
>NW_007247180.1:51264-58855 GCF_000164805.1 Carlito syrichta | reverse complement strand
AGAGTGAGAATCCGACTTAAAAAAAAAAAAAGAAAGGAAGAAAGAGGGTTTACTAAGAGTTGAGTAAAAAGATACAAAGTAATTCCCCTAGAGCCCCTACCTGCTTTGTGCTGCTTAAGGATTATTTACAAATGTATTAATGTCTCAGTTACCTTTAACCACTACCCAAAAACTACAAAAGAAATATATTCAGGAGCCATTGTTTTGTTAAGCACTGGTCCGGTTGTTTTCTTAGCTTTGGCCCCTTCCCCTACCTTGGGGAGGTGAATCTTCTTGCTCTAATTACTTACTAAATAAACTTTGAAAACTAGCCCCGCTTGGTGGCTCAGCCTTTAATCCCGTGCTTTGGGAGGCTAAAATGAGTGGATTGCCTGAGCTCACGGGTTCGAGACCCACCCAGGCAACTTGGTGAGACCTCATCTCTACAATAAATCAAAAAATCAGCCAGGCATGGTAGCACGTGCCTGTAATTCCGGCTACCCGGAAGGCTGAGGCAGAAGAATCACCGGAACCCAGTGGGCCACTGCACTCCAGTCTGGGCGACAGAGTGAGACTCCAACTCAAAAAAAAAAAAAACTTTGACAACTTGAAAAAAAAAAGAAATATATTCAGGTATTATGGCTTTTTTTTAAGATGGAAAATATACTTTATTTAGAAAATAAATTAGAGAGAGAAAGAGGAAATTTGCCTACCCAAGGTGGGGGGGGGGGTGCGAAGAAACAAGGCAATATAGCTCAAGAGCTACCTGGCCTGACAAGAGTTTAACAAAGCAATGGCCTATTATGGCTTTTTAAAAAACAACTTCTGACTGGGTACAGTGGCTCATGCCTAAAATGCCAGCACTTTGAGAGGCTGAGGTGAGAGGACTGCCTGAGGTCACAGGTTCCAGACCAGTCTGGGAAACTTAGCGAGACATCTCTACCATCAAACAAAAAAATTAGCTGGGTACAGTGGCATATGCCTGTAGTTACAACTACTTGGAAGTTTGAGGCGGAAAGATCACCTGAGCACAGCAGGTCGAAGCTTCAGTGGCGGTGAGAGCATGCCACTGCACTCCAGCCTAAGTGACACAGTGAGACTCCAACTCAAATAAATAAATAAACAATAAATAAATAAATACCACTTCTGCCGGATGCAGTAGATCATACCTGTAATCCTAGCACTTGGTGAGAACTCATCTTTACAAAATTAATTAATTAATTAGCCAGGTGCACACCTGTAGTTCCAGCTACTCAAAATACATGTCTGACTTTTTGAAAAATTGATTGTTTTTGTTTTGTTTTAAATATTCCTTTGGACACAATTTGGATGATGGTTTTGAGGTTCACTTCAAGAAGCAATGGATATTTAAGTGTAGGATTGATTGGTAACGCTAGGAATATGGGGGCAAATATACCATAATTTTATAAAGTTAGAATCATCAAAAAATTCAGGCATCTCAAATGGAACCCATGTACTAGAAAAAAATGTTCATGCTGCCTGTAAGAGTCACATTTAAGTTTCTGACTTAAATACTCCACACTTATATTTGTTTCACCTTGCATTAAGGTAAGGATTGCTTTTCATGATTGTCTGCCTTGACAGAGTAAATGTTAAGCCCCAGTATTCTACCCACCTCAACATTTTTGCACTTATTACTCTTAAATCAAGATTCACAGAAAGCTGCAAACATAGTGCCAAGAGGTCTCTCAGATTTTTTTTCCCATTTTCCCCCCTAGAAGTGATTTTATTTTGTTTTTGAATCAGAGTCTCAGTCTATCCCACAGGATGGAGTATACTGGCAAGCTCACAGCTTCACAGCCTGGACCTGCTACGCTCAGGAGACCCTTCTACTTCAGCCTTCCAAGTAGCTGGAACTATAGGCACATACCACCATGCCAGGCTAATTTTTTTATTTATTGTAGGGATGTGGTCTTGCCAAGGCTGTTCTCAAACCCATAGGCTCATACAATCCTCTCAACGCAGCATCCCAAAGTGCTGGAGTAGGTGTGCACCACCATGCCCAACCTGCAAAGTGTTTTATAAGTGGTGGCATAATGTTCGTCAGCATTAGCTTTATAACCTCAATTAACTCATCTTTGATCTAGGATTATATTCTTTTCCTTCCTGTTATTTTATTTATTTATTTTTTTTGAGTTGGAGTTTCACTCCATCACCCAGGCTGGAGTACCGAGGCACACTCCCGGCCACCGCACCCTCAACCTGCTGGGTCCCAGAGATCCTTCTGTCTCAGCCTTCCAAGTAGCTGGAACTACAGGCGCACATTACCACACCTGGCTAATTTTTGGTTTATTGTAGAGAAGAGATCTCGTCAAGTTGCCCAGATGGGTCTCAAACCCTCGGGCTTGGGCAATCCACTCGCCTCGGCCTCCCAAAGTGCTGGGATTACAGGCTGAGCCACCAAGCCTGGCCCCTTCCTGTTTTTAACAGTTTAACACTATACAACTGATTTTCATTTTCTTCCCTCCAATTCTTGTTGCCAAACTGCAACTGTATGAGGGAATTCTTTCTTTAAAAAATTACACACTAGCCGGGCTCGGTGGCTCAGCCTGTAATCCCAGCACTTTGGGAGGCCAAGGCAAGTGGATCACCTAAGCCTATGGGTTCAAGACCAGCCCGGGCAACATGGCGAAAAAATCTAAAATTAACCGGGTGTGGTAACGCACGCCAGTAGTTCCTGCTACTTGGAAGGCTGAGGCGGAAGGATGGCTGGAGCCCAGCAGGTCAACACTGGGGTGGCTATGAGTGTGCCATTATACTCCAGCCTGGGAGAAGGGGTGAGACTCCAACTCAAAAAAAAAATTACACACTAAAAATAAAGAAATAAAAAGCAAAGATACTACCATCTTTAGTCAAGCAAGCAGAGGTGGCCGGATGCAGTGGTTCACATCTATAATCCCAGCACTTTGGGAGGCTGAGGTGAGAGGACTGCCTCAGTCCACGGATTCAAGACCAGGCTGGGTAACTTGGTGAGACCTCATCTCTACAGTAAATAAAAAAATCAGCCAGGTGTTGTGGCTCACACCTGTAGTTCCAGCTACTTGGAAGGCTGAAGGGAAGGATTGCCTGAGCCCAGCAGGTTGAGGCTGCAGTGGCCGTGAGCGTGCCACTGCATTCCAGCCTGCGTGACAGAGTGAGACTCCAACTCAAAAACAAAAGCAAGCAGAGGTCCTGAGAATTCAATGCTCAGGAAAAAAATTCAAGATAGGTCCCGGTCTTCTGGCTAAACCAAATGTCCCTCTCAGCAAACAATACATCAACAGAAGACAAAAAGAAGCACTTCAAGAATTCTCTTAATACAAAAATGTACAGCAGGAAAATGTTACTTGCAATTAACCACTCAAAAAAATAATACCCAGATATATTTTATTTCAAGCAGATGTTTCCAGAAACTATTTCAGTCTTACAATTAGCAACAGGTTAAATCATAGAAGAGGAAAATAAAAATAAAGCACTCTTATTTGGCTCATATTTCATCTCTGTGAAACTGGATATATCAAAGTTTAATCTTAGAATAAATGAAATTAATTCAATAGTCAGCTAAATGCAATAGAAAATTCTACCAGCCAGGCTCGGTGGCTTAGTCTATAATCCCAGGACTTTGGGAGGCCAAGGCAAGTAGACTGCCTGAGCCCGTGGGTTCAAGACCAGCCTGGGCAACTTGATGAGACCTCACCTCTACAATAAAATTTTTTTAAAAATTAGCCAGGCATGGGAGCACAAGCCTGTAGTTCTGGCTACTTGGAAGGCTGAGGAGGATCACCGGAGCCTAGCAGGTTGACACTGGGGTGGCCGTGAGTGTGCCACTGCACTCCAGCCTCGGTGATAGAGCTAGACTTCAACTCAAAAAGAAAAAAGGAAAATTTTACCCCAAAATACTGTACCTACCTTCTGCAAAAAATTAAAAATTGAATTATCACATAATCCAACAATCCCACTTCTAAGTACATATCCAAAAGAACTGAAAGCATGATCACAAGAGATATTGGTTAAAGGGTGGAAACAACCCAAGTATACTCTGAAGAATGGATAAACAAACTCAAATATATATACACAAGTAATATTTTTAGCCTTAAAAAAGGAAATCAAGTCATATGCTACAATATGAATGAAAGTTAAGGACATGCTAAGTGAAATAAGCCAATCACAAAAACAGTGTATGAATCCACTTACACAAAAAGTTCCTAAAGTATCTGAATTTGGCCAGACATGGTGGCTCACACCTGTAATCCCAGTGCTTTGGGAAGCCAAGACAGGAAGGTCACTTGAGGTCAAGAATTCTCAAGACCAGCCTGGGCAACATAGCAAGACCCATCTCTACAAAAAATACAAAAATTAGCCAGGAATGGTGGCATGTGTCTGTATAGTCCCAACTACTCGGGAGGCTGAGGTGGGAGAGGATCACTTGAGCCTCAGTGTTCAAGTCTGCTGCAAGCTACGATTACATCACTGCACTCCAGCATGGGCAACAGGGCAAGACTCTGTCTCAAAAAAAAAAAAAAAAATTGTATAAATAGCTAAATATAGAGGGGAATGTTTAATGAGGAGTAGTATATTTGCATGGCAGTAAAAGAATTATTAATGCAAAGGTAACCCTAATTACATAATGGAGAAAGGGCACACCCTAACCTAAGGGAGAATTCAAAGTGCACATCATCAGTCAGAGCAAATGGTTATTAAGAGCCTGCAGTTATTTACAATGTCCACTCGTACACCTAATCCTGAATTGTACTCCACATCTTTAAAATAAAATTTTTTTAAAAAGAGCCTGCAGACATGGTATCATGAGAACACAAAACACTGTATAACCTGAAGAAATAACCTCAAGAACAAATAGCAAACAAATCCAAACTGAAGAATAGTCCATATTACTCATTTTATACACAACAATACTGCAACTAAATGTCATAATCATTACTGAAGGAAAGAAAGCTCTGAATAAAATTTTCATGAGAAAAGTTGCCAAAATAAAATATGAGATGTAAACTCTATAGAAGTACTCTATTAATGTTTCTTGAGTTTGAAAACTATTGCGGGCTCAGCCTGTAATCCCACGCCTTGGGAGGCTGAGGTGAGTGGACTGCCTGACCCCGTGGGTTTGAGACCCACCTGGGCAACTTGGTGAGACCTCATCTCTACAATAAAACAAAAAATTAGCCAGGTGTGGTAGCGCGCGCCTGTAGTTCCAGCTACTTGGAAGGCTGAGGCGGAAGGATTGCCGGAGCCCAGCAGGTCGAGGCTGCAGTGGCCGGGAGCGGCCACTGCACTCCAGTCTGGGCAATAGAGTGAGACTCCAACTCAAAAAAAAAAGAAAGAAAGAAAACTATTGTGGCTATCATTTTTTTTTTTTTTTTAGGAAATAAATGCTCAGGAATTGAGTAAAGGCCAGGCACAATGGCTCACACCCGTAACCCCAGGTCTTGGGAGGCCAAGGCAAAGAGGATCGCTTGAGCCCAGGAGTTCAAGACCAGACTGGGCAACATGGCTGAGATCTCATCTCTACAAAAACAATTTAAAAAATTAGCTGGGCATGGTGGCGTGTACCTGTAGTCCCAGCAATTCGAGAGACTGAAGCAGAATGAACACCTGAGCCCAAGAGGCCAAGGCTGTCGTGAGCTGTGATCCGGCCACTGCATCCCAGTCTGGGCGACACAGTGATACCCCGACTCAAGAAAACAAAACATTAAAAAAAAAAAAATTGTGTACAGGAGAATGATGTCTTCAATCTACTCTCAAACAGTTCAGGAAATAAATATGATTATCTAGAGAATGATAAGACAAATGTGGCAAAATGTTAAAAATGAGTGACTCTAGATAGTTTACAAGCGTTCACAGTGATGATTTTAGTTACTTCACAATAAAATGCCAAAAATTTATTTATTTATTTATTTATTTATTTGAGTTGGAGTCTCACTCAGTCGCCCAGACTGGCTGCTCCCGGCCACCGCAGCCTCGACCTGCTGGGCTCCGGCGATCCTTCTGCCTCAGCCTTCCAAGTAGCTGGAACTACAGGCGCGCGCTACCATGCACGGCTAATTTTTTTGATTTATTGTAGAGATGAGGTCTCGTCAAGTTGCTCAGGCGGGTCTTGAACCCGCGGGCTCAGGCAATTCACTCACCTCGGGCTCCCAAAGTGTGGGATTACAGGCTGAGCCACCAAGCCTGGCCAAAAGTAGTTTTTTAAAAGTATAATCAGGCTGGGCACAGTGGCTTACACCTGTAATCCCAGCAATTTGGGAGGCCGAGGTGAGAGGATTGCCTGAGTCCAGGGGTTCAAGACCAGCCTGGGAAACTTGCTAAGACCTCATCTCTACAACAAATCAAAAAATTAGCCAGGGCTGGACATGGTGGCTCACGCTTTTAACCCAGCACTTTGGGAGGCTAAAGTGAGAGGACTGCCTGAGCCCACGGGTTTGAGACTAGCCTGGGCAACTTGGCAAAATCTCATCTCTACAATAAATCAAAAAATTAGTTGGGCATATGGTGCGTCCCTGTAGTTGCAGCTACTTGAAAGGCTGAGGCAGAGGGATCACCTTAGTACAGCAGGCCGAGCCTGCAGTGACTGTGAGCGTGCCACTGCACTCCAGTCTGTACAACAGAGTGAGACTCCAACCAAAAAAAAAAAAAAGAAAGAAAAATGAGCCAAATGTGGTGGTGCACAGGAGTAGTTCCAGATCCTTGGAAGGCTGAGGCAGAAGGGACACCTAAGCCCAGCAGGTTGAGGTCAAGTTGGCTGTGGGCATGCCACTGCACTCCAACCTGGGTGACAGTGAGACTCTGAATAAAAAAAAAAAAAAAGGAAAAAAGGAAAATAAGTCTAAATGCCAGCGAAGTCACCTCAAGTACAAGTGTAAATTTATATTCAAAAACAGGTATGCAATGGAGCCATGTAACCAAAAACTATTTGTACCCCATAAAGTATCAAAATAAATAAAAAACAAAAGTATATTTGAGACCAGCCTGGGCAACTTGGTGAGACCTCATCTCTACAATAAATCACAAAATCTAGCCAGGCGTGGTTGCATGAGTCTGTAGTTCCAGCTACTTGGGAAGCTGAGGTGAAAGAATCACCTAAGGACAGCTAGTTGAGGCTGCAGTGGCCATGAGCGTGTCACTGTACTCCAGCCTGGGCAAGAAGAGTGAGACTCCAACTCAAAAAAAAAAAAAAAATAGTAAAGGGCCAGGCACAAAAGCATGTGCCTGCAGTCCCAGCTACCCAGGAGACTGGGAGAGAAAGATCACTTGAGCCTAGGAGTTTGCAATAAGCCATGATCATGCCACTACATACCAGCCTGAGCTAAAAAACAGAAACAAAAACAAAAAAACCCAAAAAACAAAAACATAGCACAGCTATACTAGTCTGATCCCATTATTTAATAATTACAAAGACGAACACAAAAATATCTTCCTTTCCCTTACATTGTCAAAGATGAGCCCCAGCCAGGCTTGGTGGCTCAGCCTGCAATCCCGCACCTTTGGGAGGCTGAGGTGAGTGGACTGCCTGAGGCCGCGGGTTCGAGACCCACCTGAGCAACTTGGCGAGACCTCATCTCTACAATAAATCAAAATTAGCCGGGTGTGGTAGCGTGAA
>NW_007247180.1:44569-51244 GCF_000164805.1 Carlito syrichta | reverse complement strand
CGGTGGCCGGGAATGGCCACTGCACTCCAGTCTGGGCGACAGAGTGAGACTCCAACTCAAAATAATAATAATAATAATAGCTATATGCCAGGCACTGATCTAAATGCAGTAACATTAAATGATGTAAACACCACAGCAACTCTATTAGTAAAATACTATTGCCGGGCTCGGTGGCTCAGTCGGTAATCTCGCGCCTTTGGGAGGCTGAGGTGAGTGGATTGCCTGAGCCCGCAGATTCGAGACCTGCCTGGGCAGCGTGACCTCATCTCTACAATAAATCAAAAAATCAGCTGGGCGTGGTAGTGCATGCCTATAATTCTGGCTACTTGGAAAGCTGAGGCGGAAGGATCACCGGAGCCCAGCAGGTCGAGGCTGTGGTGGCCAGGAGTGGCCACTGCACTACAGTCTGGGCAACAGAGTGAGATTCCAACTCAAAAAAAAAAAAAAATACTATTACCATCCCCATTTTATAGTTGAGTAAACAAAAGCATAGAGAGGGTAAATGACGTTCCCCAGATCACACAGCTAGTAAGCAGTAGAGCCAGTGGATGTATCCAGACAGGCAACCCAAAATCAGGCTTCTAACTACTGTCTCCTCTCATTTCATCAAGTTATTTAACTTCTCTCCTCCACCAAGAGAGTGGAATAGCTAATAGGTTCACATGCTTTTTTTCTGAATCCTGTGGAGGTAGATAGGCTTCAGTATGCAGGCAGAAGACTGAGCACTCTTTTCTCAAGTATAATACTATTTCAGCAGTGAAATGAAATGAAAGTATATTCATACTAAAAGGGTTAAATAGACACAACAGCCTTACATTGTTGCAGGTCAGGTCAAGTTTTGTCACTAAAAGTAACAAGTTGAGTTTTCTAGGTTTTAGAATTATATGTAACAAACTTGACAGAATTGTGAAAGAATAAGAAAACATATACATGTTTACCAAAGGGCCTAAGACACAGTAAGTAGATACGATGTATAACAGCTCTTATTACATTAAAATTAAAATATCTGAGTTTATTAACTGTATGTGACTGGTTAATGGTTTTAATTAAAAGCCCCAACCCAAGCATCACATGGCAATCTGCAGGGCACCCAAACGGACAGAGGGGAAGGGAGGTGACTTTAAGCAACATTAAAACTATTATCCTAGCCAGGCTCGGTGGCTCAGCCTGTAATCCCGCACTTTGGGAGGCTGAGATGAGTGGATTACCTAAGCCCGCGGGTTCGAGACCCACCTGGGCAACTTGGCGAGACCTCATCTCTACAATAAATCAAAAATTAGTCGGGCGTGGTAGCGCGCGCCTGTAGTTCCAGCTACTCGGAAGGCTGAGGCGGAAGGATGGCCAGAGCCTAGCAGGTCGAGGCTGTGGTGAACAGAAGCAGCCACCGCACTCCAGTCTGGGCGACAGAGTGAGAATCCAACTCAAAAAAACCCAAAAAACTATTATAAAATTAACTGATGGGGAGGGAAACTGCAAAAAAAAAAAATTTGTTAAGAGAACATCTTTATGACCATAAAAATTCCTCAATCTTTTAAAAAAACCTATTCAATTCCCTTTTATAAAAATCAAGGATAGCTTTGAAGGGAGGAGAAAAACTCCAATAATTTAGATTTTAAGTTCCCAACTATGTACCTTCTAGCAACTCCCTATAAAACCTTGGAAAAAACTATAGATATAGAAATACACTTCAGTCTTTTCAAGAGCAAAAATAACAGAATCTATATAGTATCCAAATTATTTAACCGCTTAACAGAAAATTCATTTGGGGGGGTGGGATTAACAGTAGCAAATATCTGTCTGGGGATGGGGAAACACCTCTTATCAACAGGGTGCCTGAATGAAATGTAATTGTACACCTAACCCTTAACTGTACCCCACAAAAACCATAATAAAAAATATTGATTAAAAAAAAAAAAAGAAAATTCATTTTTAAATAATCATTCAAAAAAACTGTAGTAGTCAAACAGTGGACAATTTTTTTTTTTTTAATAGAGACGTGGTTTCGTCTAACTGCCCAGGCTAGTCTCAAACCCACAGACTCAGGCAATCCACTTGCCTCAGCCTCCCAAAGTGCTGTGATTACAGGCTGAAGCACTGAGCCTGGCCCTCCTTTTTTTTTTTTTCAGTAGGAGTCTCTGTCACCCAGGTTGGAGTGCAGTGCCAAACTCATGGCCACAACAGACTCTACCTGCTGGGCAAGTGATCCTTCCAACTCAGCCTTCCAAGTAGCTGGACAATCACAGGCATGCGCCACCACACCCAGTTAATTTTTTTATTTATTGTAGAGACGAGGTCTCAGCATGTTGCTCAGGCTGGTCTCACACTCCTGAGTTCAGACAATCCTCTTGTCTCCACCTTCCAAAGTGCTGGGATTACAGGCATGAGCCACCATGCCCAGCTCAAAAGCTGTTAAAAGTCAGGCAGTTCTTGCTGTGGCAGCACATATGTGAAATTTGGAACAATACAGAGATTAGCACAGCCCCTGTGCAAGGATGACACGCAAATTCATGAAGCGCTCCCCAAAAAAAAGGATCAGACAAGTCTCAGGGGAGTGTAGCGGCTTGTACCTCTAAACTCAGCAATTTGGGAGACTGAGGCAGGAGGATCACTTGAGACCTGGAGTTCAAGACTAGTCTAAGCAAAATAGTGAGACCCCCCCCTCCATCTCTCTATGAAATATTTTTAATTCTATAATACAAAATTAAAAATTGGTCGGGCTTGGTGGCTCACCCTAAAATCCCAGCACTTTGGGAGGCCGAGGCAAGTGGATTGCCTGAGCCCGTGGGTTCGAGACCCACCAGGACAACTTGGCAAGACCTTGTCTCTACAATACATCCAAAAATAGCCAGGCATGGTAGCGCGCGCCTATAGTTCCGGCTACTTGGAAGGCTGAGGCGGAAGGATCACCAAAGCCCAGCAGGTCGAGGCTGTGGTGGTCAGGAGCATGCCACTGCACCAGAGTGAGACTCAAACTCAAAAAAAAAAAAAAAAAATTTTAAATGGCAAGCATGGAGGCTTATGCCTGTAATTCCAACATTTTGGAAGGCAGAGGTGAGAGGAATGCCTGAGCCAAGAGGTTCAAGACAGCCTGGGAAACTTGGTCGAGACCTCATCTCTACAATAAATGAAAAAATTACCCAAGCAGGGTGGCCTGTGCCTCTAGTTCCAGTTACTTGGAAGGCTGAGATGGAGGGACTGCCTGAGTCCAGCAGGTCAAGGCTGTTGAAGCCGTGAGCATGCCACTGAGTCCAGTCCGGGTGACAGAATAAGACTCCTACTCAAAAAAATAAAACTTTCTTGACTTCATTTTTGTGCACCACTTATACCAACATACTTGACGCTTTCCTAAGAAATTTAATGCTGGCATCCTAGCCTGGTAGCTCACATCTATAACCCCAGCACTTTGGGAGGTCGTGTGAGTGGACTGCCTGAGCCCACGGGTTTGAAACCAGTCTGGACAACTTGACAAGACCTCATCTCCACAATAAATAAATAAAAAATTAGCTGGGCATGGTAGCATGTGCTGGTAGTTCCAGCTACTTGGAAGGCTGAGGCAGAAGGATCACCTGACCCCAGCAAGTTGATGCTGCTGCGGTGGCCGTAAGTGTGCCACTGTTCTCAGCGTGGGCTAGAGAATGAGACTCCAAATCAAAAAGAAAAAAAAAGAAAGAAATTAAATGCTGATATAAAAGGATTTTTTATTTTATTTTATTTTTTTATTTTTTTGAGTTGGAGTCTCACTCAGTCGCCCAGACTGTGAAGTGCAGTGGCCGCTCCCTGCCACCGCAGTCTCGACCTGCTGGGCTCCGGAGATCCTTCCACTTCAGCCTTCCAAGTAGCTCGACCTGCTGGGCTCCGGAGATCCTTCCACTTCAGCCTTCCAAGTAGCTGGAACTACAGGCATGTGCTACCACACCCGGCTAATTTTTTGATTTATTGTAGAGATGAGGTCTCGTCAAGTTGCCCAGGCGGGTCTTGAACCTGCGGCTCAGGCAATCCACTCACCTCAGCCTCCCAAAGCGTGGGATTATAGGCTGAGCCACAGAGCCCAGCTGGATTTATTATTAATGTAAATAAACACTCATCAGTTTTCAAAAACTATTTTTTTTTTTTAGTTGGAGTCTCACTCTGTTGCCCAGGCTGGAGTGCAGTGGCACGCACACTCACAGCCACCAAAGCGTAGACCTGGAGGGCTCCAGCAATCCTTCTACCTCAGTCTTCCAAGTAGCCAGAACTACAGGTGCATGCTACCACGCCGGGCTTAATTTTTATTTTATTGTAGAGACAAGGTCTCACCAAGTTGTCCGGGCTGGTCTCGAAACCACGGGTTCAGGCAATCCACTCGTGTTGGCCTCCCAAAAATGCTGGGATTACAGGCTGAGCCCGAGCCTGGTCAGTTTTCAAAAACTTAAGCAGACTTTTCTTGGTCCTGGCTCTAAGATACCAATAAGTATTATGTTTTCCATGTTTCCATTTCTATGTACTTTTAATACTTTCTGTGTATTATGTACACCTAAAAATGTATTTCTCAACAGAACTTTTAAAAAAGCTTATTCAACTTATTTCACTATTCTTATTCCAACAAAAATTGGTTAACTTACAACTTACTGTAAGTTACTACTACTGTAACTTACTACTGCCTAAGTCCCTCTCAAATTCATTCATTCAGTATTTACTAAACACTGATCTATACTAAACAAGCCTCAAAACTGACAATGCACGTTTCTGCTTATGAACAAGATTTCACTATTGCCAGGGCCGAACCAATCAAAACAAAGCAGAATGTTATCTAAATCAGATACAGAAGAAATCCAATTTCCAAAAATGCCCAGAGGTCTCTAAATTGAACTGAAGAGCAATTAATATCTTTTCATCAAATAGCTGTTCCATGGGTGACTGAGGAACAGATAGCCCTATCATTTATTTTTTTATTTTATATTTTTGAGTCGGAGTCTCACCCTGTCGCCCAGGCTAGAGCGCAGTGGCACACTCATGGCCACTGCTGCCTCAACATGCTGGGCTCAGACAATCCTTCTGCCTCAGCCTTCAAAGTAGCTGAAACTATAGGTGTGCACTACCACATCCAGTTAATTTTTATTTATTGTAGAGATGAGGTCTCGTCATGTTGCCCAGCCTAGTCTCAAACTCATGGGCTCAGTCAATCCTCTTGCCTCAGCCTCCCAAAGGGCTGGGATTACAGGCATGAGTCACCATGCCCAGTTTTTCTATTAACATACAAAATTTTATTCATGTATGCATACAAATATGGTAATATAAAGATTGTTCACAAAAATATTTGGGGTAATTAATTATATGTAATACAACATGATATGGAGTGAGGAGTTGGAGTCTCACTGTCACCCAGGCTGAAGGGCAGTACCACGCTCCTAGCCACCGCAACACTGATCTGCTGGGCCCAGGTGATCCTTCCGGCTTTGCCTTCCGAGTAGCTGGAACTACAAGTACATGCCACCATGCCCAGCTAGTGTTTTGATTTATTGTAGAGATGAGGTCTCACCAAGTTGCCCACGGGCTCAGGCAATTCTCTTACTTCGGCCTCTCAAAGTGCCGGGATTATAGGCATGAGCCACCATACCCAACCAGTTACATACATTTTAATTAGTACAACGTTTTCAAATCTTAGAAAATTGCATCACTTAAAAAGCATCCTGAATATACCTATTAATATCTATCCATTTATAATTTTAGGCAATTTATATAAGTAACCTCTGAGCCTTGGTGTCTTTATCTGTGAAATGTTGATTAATAGAATTCATTTCACTGAATTTTCCAAAGTTAAATAAAACAATGTATGGAATGTACATGGCACAAGGATTAACCTGGAAACAATAGTAGCTGTCTATCATGAAGCACAGAAGTAAAGCCTGGTAGCCTTTTTAGATGGCAGAAATATACAGTTCTACAATAAGGATCTTCCACCCAAGCCGTCCATCCCCACATGCATTGCTTAGTTTGCAATTATGTCCCATTCTAAAACTAACCAGTAACTTTTAAAACATGTTTTAAAAATGTATCATCCCATTATTTTTGGTTACTTCCTAAAAACCAGTTATTTCCAAATGTGGCCCAAGAATCATCTGTGCCAGAATTGCCTTGCTAGAAAGCAAATTGGTGGTTTGAAATTCAGAAATCCATGCACATTTGTGTTGAGGACCACAGCCCCAAAGTGTTTAGCAAAAACATTCTACAGTAAATCCGCCCAAAATGTAACTTAACCTCCAATTACTTTCTTGCAAGATGTGCCGCTACAGCAAGCTTCTGTTCTACTGGTAATGTGTGTCTGAATTAACTTGGGAATTTAGAGAAAACAGAGCCAACAAAAAGAAATAACAATACACTTTATACCACAAATAACTACTAAGATTTCTTTTTTTTTTTTTTTTGAGTTGGAGTCTCACTCGGTCACCCAGACTGGAGTGCAATGGCCGCTCCTGGCCACTGCAGCCTCGACCTACTGGGTTCCGGCAATCCTTCCATCTCAGCCTTCCAAGTAGCTGGAAGTACAGGAGGCGCGTGCTACCACACCCAGCTAATTTTTTATTTATTGTAGAGATGTGGTCTCGCCAAGTTGCCCAGGTGGATCTCGAACCCACGGGCTCAGGCAATCCACTCACCTAGGCCTCCCAAAGTGCTGGGATTACAGGCTGAGCCACC
>NW_007247180.1:40522-44218 GCF_000164805.1 Carlito syrichta | reverse complement strand
AAAAAAAAAAAAAAAAAAAGGTCGAAAATTAACCTCATTAAAAACCCCAAGTCCAATAAAACATGCCTGGCATAGTTTGTGTATAACACATCTAGTTACTTAGTATATAGAATCTACTTATAAAATTTCTAATTCCATAATGTTACAGGACACTTTAGATTCAGATTCAAACTAGGCTTTTATTGCCCAAAAATCGCTTCCAAAAAACCCGCATTAATGTAACATGCAAGCCAGGCTCGGTGGCTCAGCCTGTAATCCTAGTGCTTTGGGAGGCTGAGGTGAGTGGATTGCCTGAGCCTGCGGGTTCGAGACCCGCCTGGGCAACTTGGCGAGATTTCATCCTACAATACGTCAAAAATTAGCTGGGTGTGGTAGCGCATGCCTGTAGTTCCAGTTACTTGGAAGGCTGAGGCGGAATGATCACCGGAGCCCAGCAGGTCGAGGTTGCGGTGGCCGAGAGTGGCCACTACACTCCAGTCTGGGTGACAGAGTGAGACTCCAATTTAAAAAAATATATATATAACATGCAATGAAAGAACTCACTCTTGGCCAGGCATAGTGGCTCACCCCTGTATTCATAGCACTTTAGGGAGGCGGAGGCGAAAGAACTGCCTGAGCTCAGGGGTTCTAGACCAGCCTGGGCAACTTGACAAGACTTCATCTCTACATTAAATAAAAAATATTAGTTAGGCATGGTGGCATGGACCTGTAGTCCTAGCTACTCAGAAGGCTGAGGGAAAGGATGGTCTGAGCCCAACAGGTAGAGGTTATGGTGGCTATGAGTGTGCCACTCCACTCCTACCTGGGTAACAAAGTGAGACTCCAACTCAAAAAAAAAAAAAGAGCTCACTCTAGGCCAAGTACTCTATAGTAGGGGGCATTCCAAAGCTATATGGATCAGATAGGGATTGGCACTGGCCTCTCTGCTCTTTCACTGTATGAGCCCTTTATTCACACCTTGGGATATAAGCAGAATAATCACCGAAAAAATATTTAAATATTTTAAATATGTACAACTCAACACAATCATTCAGGCATACTACTTGAGGGCCTAAGTTCTCAACCTGGATGCTGTAGTATAAGCTACTGATACCACTACTCACTGCTTCACCAGAATGGCTGTATATTTTTCCCACCAAAAGTAGAGCTATTGCACCATACGTTTCATGGTCTCTGTAAAGAAAAGAAATGATTGTCTTGGTTTACATTTCCTTAAAAAGCAAGTAAATTTTCTACAAACTGTTTTTAAGAACATAGTGAAACTTGAAGTTTTTTAAAGAAATCATCTCAATTCTTTTTAATGCAACAGTACCCCCACACAAATACAAAGTCAGTATTTGTAAATAAATAAATAAATAAATTCTGAAATACAATTAGCTATGCTGTTCACTATGCATGTAGTAAAAATTAAAATGCACAAGCATTTTAAAGCACATTTACTTCATGTCAAGTAAAAAAAAAGAGATTCAGGAAAATTGTTCAGGATTTCTAAGTGGCTTCATAGCTATTTTTCAGATGTGGACAATAACAAACAGTTTAAATAATTCCTCTGTGTAAAGAAAAGCTCTTCGTCCCAATAAATATTAAGTCCCTTCAGGTATGGGTTGGGAAGGGTGAGGAACTACCTTTTCAGAAGCCTGAGCTGAATGCTTTTTCCCTTTGCAAATAGTCTTCACTGATTAAATTTTCTTTGCAATTAGTTTTTAAGGGACAGGTCTAAAAGTTTGCTAGCAAATAAGATATCCATATTCATTTCTTTTCTTTTTGAGTTGGAGTCTCACTGTGTCACCCAGACTGGAGTGCAGTGGCCACTCCCGGCCACCACAGCCTCAACGTGCTGGGCTCTGGCGATCCTTCCACCTCAGCCTTCCAAGTAGCTAGAACTACAGGCGTGCGTTACCACGCCCAGCCAATTTTTTTTTTATTTATTGTAGAGATGAGGTCTCGCCAAGTTGCCCAGGTGGGTCTCGAACCTGCAGGCTCAGGCAATCCACTCACCTCAGCCTCCCAAAGGCGTGGGATTACAGGCTGAGCCATGGAGCCAGGCTCCCATATTCATTTCTAATGACCCAAAACAAGGAAAGACCCTGGAAGGATCACAGCTGTTGCTGAGGAAAAAAAAATTATTTTAAAGCATGAAAATGCATCCACAGAGAGGCAACTGGGGGAAAAAAAATCCAGAATGTAGAAAATCCTACAAAAGTCCATGATTTAACAAATAAATTGCAAAGGGATAAAAGTAATGGTAGAATTACTAATGAAAATGACAAGATCAACAAATTGCAATGTTGTATGAACTTCATCTGGATTCTAATTTGGAAAGGAAACAGTATTGAGACATTTCTTTTGGGAGTCTGAAAACTTAAAACTGTTTGGGTATTTGATAAGGGAATTGTTGCTATTATTTTAGGTGTGATAATGGTACTATGGTTATCTTTTTAAAGATCTACACTGAAATATTTATGGATAATGTGATATGTCTGGGATTTGCTCCAAAATAGAGAAAGCAGTTATGCAACAAGTTTGGCTAAAAGTTAAATGTTGAAGTTGGAAATACATACATACACAGGTTCATTTCTCATAACTAAAAAGTTCAACAAAAAGAAAAGCATACCACTGATTTTTCTGTCTAAAACAATCACTAAGGCCAGGCCCTGTGACATACACCTGTAATCCCAGCACTTTTGGAGGCAGAGGCGGGAGGACTACCTGAGCCCAGGAGTTCGAAATGAGCCTGAGCAACATAGCAAGACCTTGTCTCCACAAAAAATTTTTAAAAATTAGCCTAGCATGGTAGCACATCCCTGTAATCCCAGCTACTCAAGAGGCTGTTTGAGGCTGAAGTGAACCATGATCGTACCACTGCACTCCAGCCTGGGCAACAGAGGAAGACTTCTGAGACTCAAAAAAAGAAAAAATAATAAAACAAACATGAAGACAGTTTAGAAACCTGAAGGAATGTTTATTACATGCCAAAATTACAAAAGCACAAGAAGAAGAAAAGGGAGTAGAAAAGACCAAACTGAATTTGTAGGCTTAACTGATTATTCTCATCTGCTACTATCAGACAGTTATTAGACATTGCTAATGAGTTCAGAAACACACAGGTAATTTAAACTAACTAAGAAAGCTGGGTATAAAACAGTGGAAAAGCCTAAAATAATAAGCTAGAAAATGCATGCTTCACCTAAAGGCATCCAGTTTTAATACTGTGCTAAACAAAATCTATTTTTAACCATATACTGAAAATGCCCTAATGACCATGTCACTTATAGATAAAGCAAGCTACCTAGAAGGAGGAAAAACCAACCAGGAGAGTACAGGAAAATCAGACGACATAGTCATTCTATTCACTTTACAAATATGTAAGTTGAGGTATAAATTTTGATTGCCTGCTTGTGTCTAAGTGAATTACCCAAATGAATTAACCTAAGAAGTACAAGCTAGAGCTCACAAAGGCAGGGATTTGCTCAAAGTCACGGTGCTAACATGAGAGGCCAATAAAATTATAACTTAGAACCCAAGTATCCTAACACTCTGTTCCAGGTCAGTTATCTACTCCTTAGTACTTTCTTTTCTTTCTTTAGTTATGTGTCCAGTTCCTTTTTTTCACAAATAGATTTTCTTCTTTTTTTTTTTTTTTTTGAGTTGGAGTCTCACTCTGTCACCCAGACTGGAGTGCAGTGGCCACTCCCG
>NW_007247180.1:35974-40342 GCF_000164805.1 Carlito syrichta | reverse complement strand
AATCTATGAAGCTCGAAAGATTTATTTAGCAGATAGTATTCAGCAAAAGCCAGGAACAATGAATATTTTGAGAATGCTGTAAAAGATAAGGATAACAAGCAAGATGAAACAAATTGTCAAAGTGGGTGACTCATATAAAAATTGAGGTCCCAGCTGGGGTCAGTGGGTCAGCCTGTAATCCCGCACGTTGGGAGGCAGAGGTGAGTGGATTGCCTGAGCCCGCGGGTTCGAGACCCGCCTGGGCAGCGAGACCTCATCTATACAATAAATCAAAAATCAGCCAGGCGTGGTAGCGCATGCCTGTAATTCTGGCTACTCGGAAGGCTGAGGCGGAAGGATCGCCGGAGCCCAGCAGGTCGAGGCTGCGGTGGCCGGGAGCGGCCACTGCAATCTAGTCTGGGTGACAGAGTGAGACTCCAACTCAAAAAAAAAAAAAGATTTTCAAATTCTTACAAAGACAAATTCTTAGTCACCCACACATTTATATTAAATTGTGTTCAAGAATCACACATCTTTTCAGTATGTTGGACAACTCTCACTTTAAAAGCCATTTCTGCACTATACATAATGCCAGAATAAAATACAGAATAAATGAAGCAAAAACTAGCCCTTTGAAGACTGAAGAAAAGTACACACACATTAATACATTCAGTCTCCCAAATGTTAATTCTCCTATCTCAGTGGACAGGCAAGAACCAAAACTTCAGAGCTCACTACATATTCCCCAAAATTCAGCTAAGAAAGTAAGGAGTCTTCTGGAGTCAGGCTTCACACTATTAACTACTTAAGAGTCAGCTTGGCTCCAATACCCATATTCTTTAATATTATTCCACGTAGCCACTGAAATGAAAATAAGCACTAACATTCAGGAATATGCAATTCTCTACTTTCTTAAAAGTAAACTTACCAGCCCAGCTAACTTTGTAACATGAAAGCAGGAAACACATAAGTTTGTGAATCGGATCCACCTGTTTGAATTCTTGCTTTGCCACTTACAAGCTAACTGGCCAAATTAAATGAACCTCCGTTTCCTCTTGTATAAATGGAAAATGGGCCAGGCATGGTGGCTCAAGCCTGTAACCCCAGCACTTTGGGAGGCCGAGGTTAGAAGACTGCCTGAGGCCAGGGCTTCAAGACCTGCCTGAGTTACATAGTGAGACCCCCTTCTCTACAATAAATCAAAAAATTAGCTGGGCATGGTGGCTTGAGCCTGAAGTTTGCTACTTGGAAGGCTGAGGTGGAAGAATCACCTGAGCCCAGCAGGCTGAGGCTGTGGTGGCCCTGAGCAAGTCACTGTACTCCAACCTGGGTGACAGAGTAAGACCTCAACTCAAAAAAAAAAAAATAGAAAACGCTCACAATTATAAAGACTAAAGCATGAGATACAATACCCGGCACATAATGGGCCCTCAGTAGGAAACTATTGCTATTTTTGAACTGGAGTCTCACTTCTCACCCAGTCTGGAGTGCAGTGACATACTCATAGCCACTGCAGCCTTGACCTGCTAGGTTCATGTGATCCTTCCACCTCAGCCTTCCAAGTAGCTGGAAACACATGCATGCGCCATCATGCCTGGCTAATTGTTTTTTAATCGTAGAGATAAGGTCTCACTATTTTGCCCAGGCTGGTCTCAAACCTGTGAGCTTAGGTAATCCTCTTGCCTCTGCCTCCCAAAGTGCTGGGATTATAGGCGTGAGCCACATTACCCGACTGAGAAGTTTAATTCAATGGCCAATTCAAATACGATACATTTTTAAAGCAACTGATGAATATAGTCAGGGCCTTGGTAGAGTCTATAAAATGTACCCCCTGAATACATCAGTTAACTCCAAAACTGCACATGAAAGTATACAATCAGCATAAGTGCAGATTATAAAATATATTCGCAGGTCCATTTTCCCACATTACATTATGATGAAGGGATACCCAGCCAGACGTGGTAGCTCATGTCTATAATTCCAGCATTTTGGGAGGCCAAGGTGAGAGGATTGCCTGAGCCCATGGGTTCGAGACCAGCCTGGGCAACTTGGCAAGACCTCATCTCTACAATAAATCAAAAAATTAGCCAGGTATGGTGGTCCATGCCTGTAGTTCCAGCTACTTAGAAAGCTGAGGCAGAAGGATCACCTGAGCCCAGCAAGACGAGGCTGTGGTGGTCATGAGCATGCAAACACTCTAGCCTGGGCAAGAGAGACTGCAACTCAAAAAAAGAAAAGAAAATGAAAAAGGGATACCCAACTAGTCAATCACTGATCCAATAATATTTCTTGAATTTCTAAATTTTAAGAGTCTGTATGTTTTATTTTCTCACCCTTTCCACAATTTGTGTCACCCATATAGTAAGTTTCTGAAAGGTATGCTCAGAATATCTAGTAGGGTGGCTTACACACAGAAACACTCAACAAATATATATATATATATTTTTTTTTTTTTTTTGAGTTGGCGTCTCACTCCGTCACCCAGACTGGAGTGCAGTGGCCACTCCCGGCCACCACAGCCTCGACCTGCTGGGCTCCGGCGATCCTCCGCCTCAGCCTTCCCAGTAGCTGAAACTACAGGCGCGTACACCACACCGGCTAATTTTTTGATTTATTGTAGAGATGAGGTCTCGCCAAGTTGCCCAGGTGGGTCTCAAACCCGCGGGCTTAGGCAATCCACTCATTTCGGCTTCCCAAGGTGCGGAATTACAGGCTGAGCCACTGAGCCCAGTTCAACAAATATTTGAATTAAAAGTTAATATGGTTCCCTTAATGGCTTTTATTTTAAAATGTCTTTACTAATAGGATCTTTTCACTTCAAAACATTCCAATGTAAAAGGTTCATATTAGAATAGCTCCTCCAACAAAAGAAATTGATGTTCATCTGCGCTTTGAGAGGCAGAGGTGAGTGGATTGCCTGAGCCTGTGGGTTCGAGACCCGCCTGGGCAACTTGATGAGCCCTCATCTCTACAATACATCAAAAAACTAGCTGGGCGTGGTAGCGTGCGCCTATAGTTCCAGCTCCTTGGAAGGCTGAGGCGGAAGGATCACCGGAGCCCAGCAGATTGAGGCTGTGGTGTCTGGGAGCAGCCACTGCACTCCAGTCTGGGCAACCGAGTGAGACTCCAACTCAAAAAAAAGAAATTGGTGTTCATAAGCAGCACTGTTAGCAAAGAGAGCAAAACTCAAAGTTGTATTAATTACCAATGAAAACTTTTAAAAAATAAAACACTGGTACAATAAGCACCTCAAAATGGAAGGCACTTATCCATCCCATCTCCAAAAGCAACTTACTTACCTTTTTGCACCTTCCTTTTGCAGATTTGAAATCCAGATTCTCACAATCACTGGCCATCTCTTCTGTTTGATTCAATAGCATGCACACTACTGAGTGTTCTCTCTTGCTATTAAATACATCAACAGGAAGCACACTTGTCTTACTCTTGCTTTCTAACTATGAAAACAAAAGTGCAAAACCCAATATTCTTAGAAAAAAAAAAAAAAATCTAAGATTAAACAATGTACAGAGTAAATGTAAAGGCTCTCATCACTATACTTCAATACGAATTTTTAATGGTTTTTTCCCCCTATATAGGAAAGAAGAATTCCTGTGTCTTGATGGGAGGGCAAGCAGTCAAAGGACATATACTAATAAGCCATTTCCAAACAGGTGAGATAACATCAGAGTGTGTGCTGTTGCAGGAAACAGAATGGAGAGCCGTGAATGGGAGTCTCTGCACTTCATATCTGCAAAAGAAGAGAATAAAAAGGTTAACTTAACTCTGACTTACAACAGATGAAGATCAGGTTTTTTACCTGTTTAACGCAGTGCTCATAAACATTTCAAATCAAAAGATAAAAATGTGCTGATTAAGACAGAGGTTTGTAGGTGAACTCAACCTTCATGTTTTTAATATATAATTTACTGCCTCCACAGAAGTTTTGAACACTTTCATGCCACCCCACCTTGACACTAAAGGTTTTCTGAAAACACGTCTCCGACCTCTTCTTTAAACGTCTCTTCAACTAGCATTAAAATCAGCAAAATATGCTTCCCTACGAACAGTTACCCCGAAGGGAATTACGGTTAAAAGGTTCGTTTTAACAAATGCTCTTTCCCCTGTAAGGAGTGACAGGTAATGTTTTGGGAACTCCCAACGCACACACCCCTTTCTCCAACCCTGCTTTAGCGAAGGGTTAATGTGCGGGCACACGCACAACCGGCTTCCAAGCGACCCCCTGCTCCCCGCCCAGTACCCGGTTCTCTGCAAACATCCATGTGCGTTTTGCATTAACCCACCGCCCCAGGGCGGGTGAGTCCAGGCCAGGTCGCAGGAGAAGGCGCGGCGAGGGGGGAGCCCCCCGCAAGCCCATCTGCGCCCTCGCCC
>NW_007247180.1:34100-34961 GCF_000164805.1 Carlito syrichta | reverse complement strand
AACAGTTTTGTCCCGCCCTTTCCCAGATGCTCGTTACTGGCACCACTCCGTTGGTTCGGCCCTACACCCCTCCCGCCCTTTTGCTATCCCATTGGCCAGCGGGTGCGTCTATCAGCAGTCCCTCCCACGCAGAGTAGGAACTTCTCATTGGCCAAATGAGTTGTCAAATGTCGAATCTGAGAGGAGGAAAGAGGGGGCGGGCTCAAAGGGGGCAGAGAAAGTCAAAAAATATGAGCCCTGCACCTATCGCCTCTTTCTACTGGCTGGAAGAGGAAATCCAGTTTGGTGGTTGGCCTACGCTCCTGCTCATTATCCGCCAGGCCGAAGGAGGCGGGAGAAAGAAGGGAATCATGTGGCGTGCCAGTTCTTTCAAAGGCGGCCGAGAGGAGGAGTAACGAGAGGATGCGGGAGGGGAACCACTTCCCAGGAATCCCTGCGCCGAGATCCTTAGAATAAATGTTATTTCTAGGCGCGGACCTTCTTGCGGCCGCGTGTGGGCACGACAAGCTTCTTTGAGAAAGACAACTAAAGTTTTCAATATAATCCTACACTTTTTGAGTGCCTGCGATGCTAGTCACTGCGCTACATGCTGGGGATAGAATGATGTAGAAGACATTCTCCATAACCTCATGGCAGCCACTCCAGCCTCCACACAAGGAGTGTGTTTTTTTCCTTGACTTCTCTTCACTTTCTAGGAACAAAGCACCTACTTATTTCAAAGATAAGAAGAAAGCTAATGAAAGGGGAGAGACACGATCCACACTGGATTCAGCTGGTGAATGCCCCAGAAAGGAGTCCTGAGACATTGCTGGACTGATATGTGAACACTGCTTTTTCTCTCCGAATCTACTGCAAAGTCCC
>NW_007247180.1:27824-33606 GCF_000164805.1 Carlito syrichta | reverse complement strand
TCAGCCTCCCAAGGCGCGGGATTACAGGCTGAGCCACCGAGCCCGGCCTTCTACTTCCCTAATCCCACTTCAAGTCTCTTGGTTTGTTATCTGTGGAAAAATTAAGTGAACTCATTTCTCTCAAATGGCACCTCAGAGTCAGTCTTTTCTCTGAAAGCCATCATAGGCACTGAAAATGCCTAAAGAAGACAGGAGAGAAGTGCCACTGGCATTAAGGGGAGTAAAAAAATAAAATTCTAAAGAAGAATGACAGCTACTATTCTTTTAGTACCATACACTAAGCACTTGTACAATAAGATAAGTACTACGATTACATTCATTTTATGGATTCAAATTTTGAGGCATAAGTTTATCCAAGGTCACTCAGCTGGTAAGTTGTGTAGTCAGAAATCCAGTTTTGCATGGAAAACACTGAAAATGGCAATAAGCAAATATCACCATATGCTCTCCCTATTTCAAGCCAGGTGGCTCTTGGGGAAAGGCCAGTAGGAGATACCAATCAGGGCAGTTTCAGAATCTCATCCCAAAATTAAAAAAAAAAAAGGAAACAAATTTGCTTAGTGTTCACTTTGTATCGAAATTTTCCCTGAAGCTCTGCTTTAAAAATCCTATAATTGAACCGGGCTCGGTGTCTCAACCTGTAATGGGAGGCTGAGGTGAGTGAATTGCCTGAGCCCGTGGGTTCGAGACCCGCCTGGGCAGCGAGAACTCATCTCTACAATAAATCAAAAAATCAGCTGGGCGTGGTAGCACATGCCTGTAATTCCGGCTACTTGGAAGGCTGAGGCGGAAGGATTGCCAGAGCCCAGCAGGTTGAGGTTGCGGTGGCTGGCAGCGGCCACTGCACTCCAGTCTGGGAGACAGAGTGAGACTCCAACTCAAAAATAATAATAATAATAAATAAATAAAATAAAATCCTATAATTGGTCAGGCACAGTGGCTCAGCCTGTAATCTCAGCATTTGGGGAGGCTGAGGTGAGTGGATTGCCTGAGCCCGTTGGTTCAAGACCAGCCTGGGCAACTTGGCAAGCCCTCATCTCTACAAGAAATCAAAAATTAGCCGGGCGTGATAGCACGTGCCTGTAGTTCCGGTTACTTGGAAGGCTGAGGCAGAAGGATCACCTGAGCCCAGCAGGTTGAAGCTGGGGTGGCCGTGAGTGTGCTACTGCACTCCAGCCTGGGTGATGGAGTGAGACTCCAACTCAAAAAAAAGAAATTCTGTGAGTTGCCGGGCTCGGTGGCTCAAGCCTGTAATTCCAGCACTCTGGGAGGTCGAGGTGAGGGGATTGCCTGAGCCCACAGGCTCAAGAACAGCCTGGGTTACTTGACAAGACCTTATCTCTACAATAAAGTCAAAAAGTTAGCGAGGGGTGGTAGGGCGCCTGTAGTTCCGGCTACTTGGAAGGCTGACGTGGAAGGATCACCTGAGCCCAGCAGGTCGATGCTGAGGTGGCCATGAGCGTTCCACTACACTCCAGCCTGGGTAACAGAATGAGACTACAACTCACAAAAAAAAAAAAATCTACTTGGAAGTCTGAGACATAAAGAATGCTTGAGCCCAGCAGGTTGAGGCTCTGGTGGCTGTGAGCGTGCCACTGCACTCCAGCCTGGGCGACGGAGTGACACTCCAACTCAAAAAGTATATATATATATATATATATATAGAGAGAGAGAGAGAGAGAGAGAGAGAGAGAGAGAGAGAGAGAGAGAGAGAGAAACTCTGACTCAAATAAAATCCAGTGAGTTAACTCTTCTCCCTCTTTCACAGATGAGGAATTTAAACCCTAGCCAGGTGAAAGATCTTAGTGGTCATACAGCTAGCTAGCAGCAGATCTTATCTAACACAGACCATCCCAAGTACATAACTATTCATTCATTCATTCATCCCTTCAACAAATAGTTATCAACAAACAGTTATCTCCGGCAAGTTTGATGCCTGCAATAAGCAGACAAGAATGATGCCTTATAGGGTTTCCTTTTTTTTTTTTTTAGTTGGGATCTCACTCCATCGCCCAGGCTGGAGTACAGTGGCTCACTCAAAACCACCTCAGCATTGACCTGCTGAGCTCCAGCGATCCTTTGGCCTCAGCCTTCCAAATAGCCGGAACTACAGGCGCTCGCTAACACACCCGGCTAATTTTTTATCTGTTGTAGAGACAAGGTCTTGCCAAGTTGCCTGCGTGGGTCTTGAAACCAGGGGCTCAGGCAATTCACTCGCCTCAGCCTCCCAAAGTGCTGGGATTACAGGCTGAGCAACCGAGTCCAGCCAGGGTTTTCAGCATAACACTTTGTCTATATCTCACTGTAATCAATTAACTAAATACAATATATCCTCTGTGGAACTCCTAGACCCTGAAGTCCCACATGGAATGATCTCCCAGAGAGAAAAATACAGTTCAAATCCTGGAACCTGATTACCTCTTGTAGCAATTCATTGCAAGATGCGGCAGTGAATAATTTAAATTTCATATTTATACAGATTGTGTCATAACAAGTCACCCTCCTAAACCACCATTTTCATCCTGCAACTAAAGGACCTCTGCTGGCCCCTGTGTTCACATGCATGTACCATTCACATGCATGTAATGTCTATTAGTCTTCCAACGCCCTTCCTGCTTTCTCTATCTTTTTTTTTTTTTAATCGAATTCTCACTGTCGCCCTCACTCAGAGCAATCACAGTCTCAACCTGCTGGGCTTAGGTGATCCTTCTACCTCAGCTTTCCAAGTAGCTGGAACCACTGGCATGTGCCGCCATGCCCGGCAAATTTTTTCTCATTTTTTGTAGAGACGAGGTCTCATCATGTTGCCCAAGCTAGTCTTGAATCCCTGGGCTCAGGTAATCCTCTTGCCTCTTCCTCCCAAAGTGCTGGGATTACAGGTATGAGCCACTGTACCCGGCCCTCACCCTATCATTCTAGATCTGTTCTCGACTACTCTTTTAAGCCCTCTAAAACTAGGAAGATCTGATCATGTATTCTCCATCTATTCATTCATTCATTCATCCATCCATTTGACAAATCAATGGTAAAGTCCTACTATGTGTCAGTTACTGAGCTAGGCTGGTAAAAGTCTTATAATAAAGAATACAAAAGAGCCAGGCACTGTGGCTCAAGGCTGTAATCCCAGCACTTTGACAGGCAGAGGCGAGAGGATTGCCTGAGCCCAGGGGTTTGAGACCATCCTGGGCAACTTGGCGAGACCTCATCTCTACAATAAATCAAAAAATTAACTGGGCGTGGTAGCATTCCCCTGTAGTTCCAGCTCCCTGGAAGATGAGGTGAAAGGATCACCTGAGCCCATAAGGTCAAGGCTGTGGTGGCCATGAGCATGCCACTGCACTCCAGCTTGAGCAACACAATGATACTCTGACTCAAAAAAAAAAAGATTTAGATTTAGTAACTGCCACCTGGGGCTTATTTTTCTAGTTTGGGAGCTGGTAACTTGTATAATCAGAATTCCAGTTTTACATGGAAAACACTGAAAATGGCAATAAGCAAATATCACCATATGCGACAGAGTGGGACTCTGACTCAAAAAATAAAAAATAAGCCGGGCTCGGTGGCTCAGCCTGTAATCCCGCACCTTTGGGAGGCTGAGGTGAGTGGATTGCCTGAGCCCGCGGGTTCGAGACCCGCCTGGGCAGCAAGACCTCATCTCTACAATAAATCAAAAAATTAACTGGGCGTGGTAGCATTCCCCTGTAGTTCCAGCTCCCTGGAAGATGAGGTGAAAGGATCACCTGAGCCCATAAGGTCAAGGCTGTGGTGGCCATGAGCATGCCACTGCACTCCAGCTTGAGCAACACAATGATACTCTGACTCAAAAAAAAAAAGATTTAGATTTAGTAACTGCCACCTGGGGCTTATTTTTCTAGTTTGGGAGCTGGTAACTTGTATAATCAGAATTCCAGTTTTACATGGAAAACACTGAAAATGGCAATAAGCAAATATCACCATATGCGACAGAGTGGGACTCTGACTCAAAAAATAAAAAATAAGCCGGGCTCGGTGGCTCAGCCTGTAATCCCGCACCTTTGGGAGGCTGAGGTGAGTGGATTGCCTGAGCCCGCGGGTTCGAGACCCGCCTGGGCAGCAAGACCTCATCTCTACAATAAATCAAAAAATTAACTGGGCGTGGTAGCATTCCCCTGTAGTTCCAGCTCCCTGGAAGATGAGGTGAAAGGATCACCTGAGCCCATAAGGTCAAGGCTGTGGTGGCCATGAGCATGCCACTGCACTCCAGCTTGAGCAACACAATGATACTCTGACTCAAAAAAAAAAAGATTTAGATTTAGTAACTGCCACCTGGGGCTTATTTTTCTAGTTTGGGAGCTGGTAACTTGTATAATCAGAATTCCAGTTTTACATGGAAAACACTGAAAATGGCAATAAGCAAATATCACCATATGCGACAGAGTGGGACTCTGACTCAAAAAATAAAAAATAAGCCGGGCTCGGTGGCTCAGCCTGTAATCCCGCACCTTTGGGAGGCTGAGGTGAGTGGATTGCCTGAGCCCGCGGGTTCGAGACCCGCCTGGGCAGCAAGACCTCATCTCTACAATAAATCAAAAAATCAGCTGGGTGTGGTAGCGCATGCCTGTAATTCCGGCTACTTGGAAGGCTGAGGCGGAAGGATCACCGGAGCCCAGCAGGTCGAGGCTGCGGTGGCCGGGAGCGGCCACTGCACTCCAGTCTGGGCGACAGAGTGAGACTCCAACTCAATAAATAAATTAATAAATAAATAAATTAATTAATTAAAATATATATAAAGTGTTTAACATAGACTCTCAATCATACTAAGCATAGGTCAATAATTGTTTGTACCAGCGCAGTGGCTCAAGCCTGTATCCCAGCAGTTTGGAAAGCAGAGGAGAGAGGATTGCCTGAGCCCAGGGGTTTGAGAACAACCTGGGCAACTTGACGAGACCTCATCTCTACAATAAATAAAAAAAATATAGGCTGGGCTCGGTGGCTCAGCCTGTAATCCCAGCATTTTGGGTGATGGATTGAACGGATGGTTGCTAACAATTATTATTATTATTATTTTATTTGGAGCCCACGGGTTCGAGACCAGCCCGGGCAACTTGGCAAGACCTCGTCTCTACAATAAATAAAAAATAGCTGGGCGTGGGAGCGTGTGCCTGTAGTTCCGGCTACTTGGAAGGCTGAGGTGGAAGGATAGCTGGAACACAAGAGGTTGATGATGGGGTGACCATGAGTACGCCACTCCTCTCCAGTCTGATCAAAAGAGTGAGTCACCAAATAAAATAATAATAATAATAATTGTTAGTTACTAGGCCAGCCATGGTGGCTCACACCTGTAATCCCAACACTTTTGGAGGCAGAGGTGGGAAGATTGCTTTAGCCCAGGGTTTCAAGACGAGCCTGGGCAAGACTTTATGTATAGAAAAACATTTAAAAAATTAGCCAGGCATAATGGTGTGTGCCTGTAGTTCCAGCTACTTGGAAGGCTGAGGCAAAAGGATCACCTGAGCCAAGCAGGTCAAGGCTATGGTAGCCATGAGCGTGCCACTGCACTCCAGCCTGGGTGATAGAGTGAGACTCTGACTCAAAAAAATACAAATAGAAATATAATAAATAATAATTTTTTTTCTTGAGTCAAAATCTCACTCTATACCCAGGCTGGAGGGCAGTGGCACAATCCTGGCCACTGTAGCCTCAACATGCTGGGCTCAGGTGATCCTCTGCCTCAGCCTTCCAGGTATCGGGAACTACAGGCATGCGGCACCACGCCTGGCTAATTTTTTGATTTACTATAGAG
>NW_007247180.1:8413-27493 GCF_000164805.1 Carlito syrichta | reverse complement strand
AAAAATCGTTGGCCGGGCTCGGTGGCTCAGCCTGTAATCCCAGTACTTTGGGAGGCTGAGGAGAGTGGATTACCTGAGCCCATGAGCTCAAGACCAGCCCAGATAACTTCATGAGATCTCGTTCCTACATTAAATAAAAAAATAGCTGGGAGTGGTAGCATTCGCCTGTAGTTCCAGCTATTTGGAAGGCTGAGATGGAAGGACCGTTTGAGCCCAGCAGGTTGAAGCTAGGGTGGTCATGAGTATACCACTGCACTCCAGCCTTGGTGACAGAGTGAGACTCCAACTAAAAAAAAAAATTTTTTTGCAGCCAGGCATGATGGCGCAAGTCTGTAATTCCAGCTACTTGGAAGGCTGAGGCAGAAGGATCACCTGATCCAGCAGGTCGAGGTTGCGGTGGTCATGAGTGTGCCACTGCACTCCAGCCTGGGAAGCAGAGTGAAACACTGAACCCCCCCCCCAAAATTGCTTGCAACTAAGACCAGAAACTCATTCTTATCATTGTATCTGCAGTTGATCATACTCAAGGAGTGCTGACTGCTAATAACCAAGCTTGTGAAAGACTTAGTAAAAATCCAGACAACAGGATGTTGGTTCATCAGATGTCAGCTGGGGTGTGGTCTCATCTGAAAGCTCAACTAGTGGTGGATCCATGTGATAGTTAATTTCATGTGTCAATTTGACTGAACCAAGGGGTGCCTAGATTAAACAATATGTTTCTTGTGTGTCTGTAAGTATTCTTTCAGATGAGATTAACATTTGAATCAGTAAAGTGGGTGGTCTTAGTCAGTGTGAGTGGGCATCATCCAATGTATTGGGGGTCTGAATAGAGAAGGCAGAGGTTGGAGAAACTCAGCCTTTATAATTCCTGCTAGCCTGCTTGAGCTGAAACATCAGTCCTCTCCTGCCCTTGGACCAGGATATACATCATTGGCTCCCCTGGTTTTCTAGCCTTGGGACTTGGACTGGAATAATACCACCGGCTTTCCTGGGTCTCCAGCTTGCAGATGGTGAATCATACAACTTCTCAGCCTCCTTAATCAAGTAAGCCAATCCCTCATAATAAATCTCTTCATTTATATATACATATACATATCATATTGGTTCTGCTTCTCTGAAGAACCCTAAGTAATACAGTCCACTCCCAAGCTCATTCACATGACTATCAACAGGATTCAGTTCCTTTTTTTTTTTGAGTTGGAGTCTCATTGGTTGCCCAGACTGGAGTGCAGTGGCTGCTCCCGGCCACCGCAGCCTCGACCTGCTGGGCTCCGGCGATCCTTCTGCCTCAGCCTTCCGAGTAGCCAGAATTACAGGCATGCGCTACCACGCCCAGCTGATTTTTTTATTTATTGTTGAGATGAGGTCTCGCTGCCCAGGTGGGTATCGAACCCGCGGGCTCAGGCAATCCACTCACCTCAGCCTCCCAAAGGCACGGGATTACATGCTGAGCCACCGAGCCCAGCTAGGATTCAGTTCCTCGGTGGCTGTTGACTAGAAGCTGCCCTCAGCTAACTGCCACATGGGTTTGCTTCACAGGACAGCTCAAAAGATGCCACTGACCTCATCAGAGCAAGTATACAGGAAGAGCCAGAGAAAAACATGTGAGTGAGAAAGAAGTCCCAGTCTTTCTTTCTTTCTTTCTTTTTTTGAGTTGGAGTCTCACTCTTGTCACCCAGGCAAGAGTACAGTGGCATCCTCACGGTCACTGCAACCACTACCTACTGGGTTCAGGCGATCCTTCTGCCTCAGCCTTCCAAGTAGCAGGGAATTATAGACATGTGCCACCACACCTGGCTAGTTTTTGTGATTTATTGTAGAGATGAGATCTCACCCAGTTGCCCAGGCTGGTCTTGGAATCCCCGGGCTCAGGCAATCCTCTCTCCTTGGCCTCCCAAAGTGCTGGGATTACAGACTGAGCCACTGTGCCCGGCCCTTTCTTTCTTTTTAAATCCTCTTTCCTTCGCCTCCCAAAGTCCTAGGATTACTGACGTGAGTCATTGCACTTGGTCTGTTTTGTTCATCTTTGCATGTCTTATTCATAGCACAGTGCCTGGCATATAGTAGGTCTTCAAAAAATATTTGTAGACCAGCCATGGTGGTTCATACCTGTAATCCCAGCTACTTGAGAGGCTGAGGTGGGAAGATTGCTTGAGGCCAGGAATAAGTAATGACTATTTCTAGGTAGTAGGATTACTGTGGGTTTTCTTTTTGCCCATCTACATGTCCCAATTATCTTAATTTTCTACATTTTCTATAATGAACATATATGTCCTGGGGGAAAATTTTTTTTTTTTTGAGTTGGAGTCTCACTCTGTCGCCCAGGCTGGTGTGCAGTGACACACTCACAGCCACCCCAGGGTCAACCTGCTGGGCTCAGGTGAGCCTTCCGCCTCAGTCTTCCAAGTAGCCAGAACTACAGACATGCGTGGCCATACCCAGCTAACTTTTTTTATTTATTGTAGAGATGAGGTCTCGCCAAGTTGCCCAGGCTGTTCACGAACCCATGGGCTCAGGCAATCCACTCACCTTGACCTCCCAAAGTACTGGGATTACAGGCTTGAGTCACTGCGCCCAGCTAGGAAAATTTTAAATTCTTACTTCAGCAAGCAAGTACATCAATAAAATGGGGCTTGGGTCTCCTTTTCACATTGGCTCCATATGGTGAGTTCTTTGAAGGTGGCCTTCAGAGCCACAGACAGGCCTGGGTTCCTGGGATTTGATGGGTCAGAGGCACAAGTGAGTCCTCATCTGGAAAGCCAGAGGCTCCACCTACCTACCATTTCTGTTGTCTTTTGGTTCACAACACGTCGTGCTCTGCTCTGGTGTGTTTCTGGGTGAAGGAGAGAAGCAAGACCCAAGAGAGTTTTTCAAGGACTCTAATTGATTCATAGGGCGCTTCCTGCCTCCAGCAGAAGTGAGATCTGGGTCCTGGCTGTCCTTGCAGGGCCACATTGGAGGGGGGGCACTGCTGCCCCCTCAACCACCGGCCCTCCCACCTCCCAAAACCTGCAGAGACAGCCCCCCTCTGCATGAGTTGGCTCCCGTGTTCCTTCCAGCCTCAGCCCACTCCATCCAGGTCTGTGGATGCCGACAGAGAAAGGAACAGATGAAGCCAATTTAGTTGTCCTCTTTCTTTGTTCCCTTGACCTTGAAGCACTTAGCTCAGCGGAGCCTGCGGTGCGGGAGGCCCCACAGAACTCTGGAATGAAAGGCAGGAGACCTTGGAGGGCTCTTGAAGCCTGCACTCTTTCGTTCTGCTTTGGTCACCATAGTGACTTTCGTCTGAAGCCTCAGCCCGGCAGTTATTGCTCGATATTCATTCATAATAAGGCCACCCCTGAGTTTTCCGCCCACTGAGGAACTGAGCACTGCACACACGAAGTCAACAGGCTAACACACTGGAGCATTTACACAGTGGTTGGGGGAGGCTGAGGGTGGGTTGCTATGCTGGGCAGAGCCAAAGGGTCAGCGCTAGTAAGGAATTCACAGCCCATCTGTCTTGTCCCCTCAGTTTACGGAGGAGAAGGGACTTGGCCAAGGTTTCTGAGCCCTTATAAGTTATAGCCAGGACTGGACCAGAAGCCTCCTGACACTTGACCTAGTGTTTGCATTGCTCCATCACACTGGGGCGTGCAGGGCCTACGGTCCAGATTTTCTAACTTCTTGAACTTTGGGGCCAAGCACTGGACTGACATTTCTCAGGATTGTCACTCAAGGTGATGACAATTTATGGTAATCAGATCATGAGTCCCTAGTGAAAGGCCTGAAGGAGAACTCCCATAACCAGTCAACAAACTTCCAATTCCTCTACAGATCTGCAAGTAAATTAGTTTATTTAATCCTCAAAATAACCTGACAAGGTAACTACTATTAATCCTTCATAAAGTGAGAAAACTGGCAGTTCAGAGAATGGTTGAATGTATCTATTTGGAGTCAGAAGTGAATGTGAATCCTAACTCAGCATTTTACTAATAATAAACAATGTAACAGTTCCTTAGTTATAGGCCTTGGTTTCAGAATCAGCCACATTTTAAGCCCTGTCATTTCCTTACTGTGTAACTTTGGACAAGGTGCTTAACTGCTCTGGGCCTCTCTGGCTCCATCTGTGAAAACAGTTTAACAGCTGGGCTTGGTGGCTCAACCTATAATCCCAGCACTTTGGGAGGCCAAGGAGAGTGAATTGCTTGAGCCTGCGGGCTCGAGACCAGCCTGGGCAACTTGGTGAGACCTCATCTCTACAATAATCAACAATTAGCCAGGCGTGGTAGCATGTGCCTGTAGTTCCAGCTACTTGGAAGGCTGAGGCAGAAGGATTGCCAGAGTCCAGCAGGTAGAGGCTGAAGTGACTAGGAGCGGCCACTGCACTCCAGTCTTAGTGACAGAGTGAGACTCCAACTCAAAAAACAAAAAAAAAAAGAAAGAAAGAAAAAGAAAACATAACAATAGAAGCTACTCCTTTGTGAAGATTTTTAATAATGTATGTAAATCACCTAGCAATGTGCCGGGCACATTTTTTTTTTTTTTTTTTTTTTGAGTTGGAGTCTCACTCTGTCGCCCAGGCTGGAGTACCATGGCACACTTACGGCCACCCCAGTGTCAACCGGCTGGGCTCCAGAAATCCCTCCGCTTCAACCTTCCAAGTAGCCAGAACTACAGGTGTGCGCTACCATGCCCGGCTAATATTTGATTTATTGTAGAGATGAGGTCTCTCCAAGTTGCCCCAGCTGGCCTCGAACCCGCGAGCTCAGGCAATCCACTCGCCTGGACCTTAGGCCTCCAAAAGTGCTGAATTACAGGCTGAGCCATCAAGCCCAGCCCCAACTCAAAAAAAAAAGAAAGAAAGAAAGAAGAAAAGAAAAGAAAGAAAACAGCATAACAATAGAAGCTACTCCTTTGTGAAGATTTAGTAATGTATGTAAATCACCTAGCACTGTGCCAGGCACTTCTTAAGCAGTTCCTATGGTTCAAAAATTTGAAAGTGAAAGACACAGAGAAACATCTACATTCTATTGCCAGACTCACCCAGAGCCCAGGTCTATCCTTTTTGTCAGCCTGGAAACCAAGTGCTTGGAAAAAAGGACATCTCAAGGTGAGTAAAGTGAATTTAAAAGACGATTTTCATAGCTTGAGGTCTGAGTGTTTAAGAGACTCAGACCAGGGGAGGGAAGGAAATAGTTGAGTTTGGTGTCTCTCTGTGGTCAAGAGGGTATTGCTGTCAATATCCTCCCAAACTGTATTACTAGCACAATGGCCACTCCATGTGCTGAACACATGAAATGTACCTGGTCCAAATGAGACATACCTTAACTGCAAAACACATAATAGATCTTTTTTTTCAGTAGGAGTCTCTGTCACCCAGGCTGGGGTGCAGTGGCACACTCACGGCCACCACAGCATCAACCTGCTGGGCTCAGGTGATCCTTCCACCTCAGCCTTTCCAGTAGCTAGAACTACAGGTGTGTGCAACCATGCCTGGCTAATTTTTTTTTATTTTATTGTACAGATGGGGGCTCACCAAGTTGCCCAGGCTGGTCTCAAACCCCTGGACTCAAGCAATCCTCTTGCTTCTGCTTCTCAAAGTACTAGGGTTGCAGGCATGAGCCACTGCATCAGGCCACACTGGTTTTTCTTTTTCTTTTTTTCTTTTTTTTTTTGAGTCAGAATTTTACTCTGTCACCCAGGCTGGAATGAAGTGGCATGCTCACCGACACCACAGCTTTGACCTCCTGGACTCAGGCAATCCTTCCGCCTCAGTCTTGCAAGGTTGGAACTGGAACTACAGGAGCGTGCTACCATGCCTGGCTAATTTTTTGATTTATTGTACAGACGAGGTCTTGCCAAATTACCAAGGCTGGTCTCAAAACCTTGGGCTAAGGTAATCCTCTCATCTCGGCCTCCCAAAGTGCTGGGATCACAGGCTTCAGCCACTGTGCCTGGCCTTTTTTTTTTTTTGAGTTGAGTCTCACTCTGTTACCTGGGTTGGAGTGCAGTGGCACACTCACAGCCACCGCAGCCTCGACCTGCTGGGCTCAGGTGATCCTTCCACTTCAGTCTTCCAAGTAGTTGGAACTATAGGCACATGCCACCATGCCCAGCTAACTTTTTGATTTGTTGTAGAGAAGAGGTCTGGCCAAGTTGCCAGACTGGTCTCAAACCCCTGGACTCAAGCAATCGTTTCTCCTCCCCCTCCCAAATTGCTGGGATTATAGGCATGAGCCACCTTGCCCAGCCACACTGGATTTTTTTTTTTTTTTTTTTTTTTGAGTAGGAGTCTCTGCCGCCCAGGCTGGAATACAGTGGCACAGTCACGACCACTGGAGCCTCCACTTGCTGGGCTCAGGTGATCCTTCCACCTCAACCTTCCAAGTAGCTGGGCATGCCACCACGCCCAGCTAATTTTTTTTTGGTATTGTATTGTAGAGATGAGGTTGCATCAAGCTGCCCAGGCTGTGGAACCTGTGGGCTGAGGCAATCCTCTTGCCTCTGCCTCCCAAAGTGTTAGGATTACAGGAGTGAGTCACCACACCCGGCTCACACTGGATCTTAAAGACTTAGGGTGAGAAAAAATATTGTAAAATATTTCAGTGTTTTTTTTTTTTTAGTTGGCATCTTTTTCGCACAGGCTGGAGTGCAGTAGCATGATTACAGCTCATGACAGCCTCGAATGCCTGGGTTCAAGCAGTCCTTCCTCCTCAGCCTCCCTTGTAACTGGAACAATAGGTACGTACCACCATGCCTGGCTAATTTTTCTGATTTTATTTTATCTTTATTTTTTGAGTAGGAGCCTCACTCCCTTGCCCTGGTTGGAGTACAGTGGCATGCTCACGGCCACTGCAGCCTCAAACTTGCTGGGCTCAGGTGATCCTTCCACCTCAGCCTTCCAAATAACTGGAACCACAGACACATGCCATCACACCCGGCTAACTTTTCTGATTTATTGTAGAGACAAGGTCTAGTCAAGTTTCCCAAACTGGTCTTGAACTCCTGAGTTCAGGCAATCCTCTCACCTCTCGCCTCTCGCCTCCACCTCCCAAAGTGCTGGGATTACAGGTGTGAGCCACAGTGCCCAGCTAATTTTTTGATTTATTATAGAGACGAAGTCTCCCCAAGTTGCCCAGGCAGGTCTTGAACCCCTGGGCTCAGGCAGTCCTCTCGCCTCTGCCTCCCAAAGTCCTGGGATTATAGGCGTAAGCCACTGAGCACGGCTCAGGTGATATTTCTCTTTTTTTTTTTTTTTGAGTTGGAGTCTCACTCTGTCGCCCAGGCTGGAGTACAGTGGTACGCTCACAGCCACCGCAGCCTCAACCTGCTGGGCTCAGGGGATCCTTCCACCTCAGTCTTCTGAGTAGCTGGAACTACAGGCATGCACCACCACACCTGGATAATTTTTTGATTTATTGTAGAGATGAGGGCTCATTAAGTTGCCGAGGCTGGTCTCGAACCTGTGGGCTCAGGCAATTCTCTCACCTCGGCCTTCCAAATTGCTGGGATTATAGGCATGAGCCACTGCACCTGGCTGAATTTTTTTTTTCTTTTTTAGTATTTTATTACAGATTCATATCTGTTCCTCATTCTCCCCACCCCAGTTTGTTCTTTAATTTGAGAAGAGGTAATTTACAATTGAAGTGAAACAGATACTTCACAGGAAATCAACACATCTGCCTTCATCCAGCATGAATATGGAAGAGGGATTTCCATCTATCCAGCCCTTCTCTTTTTCCCTTCTGATGGGAAATGTCAGAAAGCTCTGGCGACTGAACCCAGCCCAACCTGCCCAGTACTCCACATACAGTGGAGGCTAGTGCTGGACTAGGGCCTCTCCAAGGCTTCATCTGCATCCTCCCAGGCAGTGGCCAAGGCCCTGGGAGACCACTTCACTTGACAGTGGATTTAGGACTGAGCTTCCCCTGCCTGAGTTACAATTGATTTCTGACTTGTCGCCTCCTGGCCGGCTTTCAGAAGCTCAGCCCTCAGGGAGATCTTGTCTGACTCCTAAAGCTGAGGGGAAACCTGCTCAGCATTAACCTTCTCCAACTCCAAACTCAAATCCTGAATGGATTTGCAGGGCAGGGGATTAGGGGAGCTGGCGTTTTAAAGCCACACATGTAAGGGGAGGCCATAATAATAATGCCTTTTAGTCATACTAGTCATTGTTACAATGAAGATTCCACGCTAAGGGCTTTGCAGAAAGGCCCTCATTTTGTCCTCACAGCAACTGTGAGGTCCGTCTTATTTAGCATACAAGAAAATTGAGGTTAAAAGAAGGGAAATGACTTGCCCAAGGTTGGACAGTTAGTAATGGTGAAGCCAATCTGCAAACCTGGTTTGTCAGACTCCATAGCCTAGAAGAGTGAGTGAGCTTCCTCAGGGTCATGCCATAGCTAGTAAGTGATGGAGCCAAAATTCCAACTAAAACAAAAACCGGGGACCAGGCCGGGTGTGGTGGCTCATGCCTGTAATCCCAGCACTTTGGGAGGCCCGGGCAGGAGAATTACTTGAGCCCAGGAGTTTGACATCCCCTGGGCAACATAGCAAGAATGCGTCCTAAAAAAATAAAAATAAAAAAATTAGCTGACTATGGTGTCACATGCCTGTAATCTAGGCTATTTGGGAGAAGCTGAGGCAGGATTGCCTGAGCCAGGGAGGTCAAGAGTGCGGTGAGCATGATTATGCCACCACACTGCAGCCTGGACAAGAGTGAGATCCCAACTGAAAAAACTAAACAAAACAAAACAAAACAAAAAACAAAGACAGGGCTTTGACGCAGTCTTGCAATTACTTTTTTTTTTTTGAGTTGTAATCTCACTCTGTCGCCCAGGCTGGAGAGCAGTGGCAAGCTCATAGCTACCTCATAGTTACTGCAGCCTTGACTTGCTGGGCTCAGGCAATCCTTCCGCTTCAGCCTTCCAAGTAGCTGGAACTACAGGTGGGCGCCATGAGTTATGGCAGAGACAAGGTCTTGCCAAATTCCCCAGGCTGGTCTCAAACCCATAGGCTCAGGCAATCCCCTCCCCTCCGCCTCCCAAAGTGTTGGGATTACAGATGTGAACCATTGCGCCCAGCATGACACTCTAGCTCTGTTATTTCTTCTCTCTGGAAATTTTTCTGGGCCTCAGCTGTTCAATCTGCTATTTGGGTTAATTATTCCTACCCTGAAGAACATTATGAAGATTAGATCACCTGAAACAACCAACCGTAATCCATCATACCTGGTGGAAGGCATGAAACATTTGTTTCCTTTCTTTAATTAATCTCCCTTTCTCTCTCTGTCATCTCAGTCTGAAGGCTCTTTTTCCAGCAAACACTTCAACTGAGATGCAAAGGCAGCTGCAGCCTCTGCTTATGCCTGCCTAGTCTCTCACCAGACACTTCTTCCTGTCTGCTTCCAGTTCCTCTCTCAGCAAGGGTCCTGTCCCTTCCTAAGCCTGGCTCTGAATTCTCTGATGTGGCCATACCAGGGCCTTGGACAAGTGGACACAGGGTAAGCTGAAAAGAATAGAATTAATAGAAAAAAATGTATCCTGAGAGTAGGAGCAAGAGTCACCAAGCCCACTCGCCCAACAGCAGCTCAGAAACACAAAGAGAATCAGCCAGCCTGCAGAAGCCTGAGCCAAGTCCCAGGAGGCAGGGCGGGGTAAGGGACTACAAGGAATCAGCAGAAACTCTTAGCCTGTGGGCAAAGCTGGGCTGGGTTTCTTTCTCTTTCTTCTTGTTACTTTCCTTCCCTTCCTTCCTTTCTCCCTCCATCCCTTCTCTCCTTTCTTTCCTTGCTTTCTAAATTTTAAAAGTCAGTGTGTATGTTTGTATGTATTTATTTTGTGTCAGAGTCTCCCTCTGTCACCAGTCTAAAGTGCAGTGGCATGCTCACAGCCACCACAGCTTCGACTTGCTGGACTCAGTCAATCCCTCCGCCTCACACTTCCAAGTAGCTGGGACTACAGGCGCATATCACTACCTCCAGTTAATTTTTAGATTTATTGTAGAGACGAGATTTGTCAAGTTGCCTAGGCTCGTCTCAAACTACTGGCCTCAGGCAATCCTCTCTTCTCCGCCTGCCAAAGTGCGAGGATATTGTCATGCCTGGCGTAGTGGTCAGTATTTTTGTTTTTAATTATTTAATTATTTTATTTTATTTTTCTGAGTTGGAGTCTCATTCTGTTGTCCAGGCTGGAGTACAGTGGACATTCACAACCACCGCAGCCATGACCTGCTGGGCTCAGGTGGTCCTTCCATCTCATCCTCCCGAGTAGCTGGAACTACAGGCACAAGCCACCATACCAGGCTAATTTTTTTAGTTAATTGTAGAGATGAGGTCTCACCAAGTTGCCCAGGCTGGTATCGAACCCCTGGTCTCAGGCAATCCTCTCACCTCAGCCTCCCAAAGTGCTGGGATTACAGGCTTGAGCCACCATGCCGAGCCCTTATTTCCTTTTTTATTGCAAAGATGTGGGGTGCAAGCCAGGACTAGGTACATTAGTAGTTTATGTGCAGGTGAAGTTTGGACTCCCAACTGGTCCTCACTTCCCCAGGTTTAGGGTAGGCACCCTTAGTGATGTGACGTGCACCTCCCTCTTTCCCCTGGCAGTATCCCACTACTGCTGATTCCTCTCTTATAGTAATTGGTGAATGGTCAGTATTTTTTTTTTTTTTAGTTGGAGTTTCACTCCATCGCCCAGGCAGGAGTGCATTGGCACACTCACAGCCACTCCAGCGTCGACCTGCTGGGCCCGAGCCCGGCCTAGTCAGTATTTTTTTTTTTTTTTGAGTTGGAGTCTCACTCGGTCACCCAGACTGGAGTGCAGTGGCCGCTCCTGGCCACCGCAGCCTCGCCTGCTGGGCTCCGGCGATCCTTCCACCTCAGCCTTCCGAGTAGCCGGAATTACAGGCATGTGCTACCACGCCCGGCTGATTTTTTGATTTATTGTAGAGATGAGGTCTCGCTGCCCAGGCGGGTCTCGAACCCGCGGGCTCAGGCAATCCACTCACCTCAGCCTCCCAAAGGCGCAGGATTACAGGCTGAGCCACCGAGCCCGGCCTAGTCAGTATTTTTTAAGGGACTTAATGAGACTGCAGGTGACCTGATTTTTTTTTTTCTATTGTTGTAGAGACAAGGTCTTGCAATATTGCCCAGGCTGGTCTTGAATTCCTGAGCTCACGTGACCTCCGGAGTAGCTGGAACAACAGACATTAGCCACAACACTCGGCGAATTTCTTTTTATTTTATAAGGATAGGGGTCTCACCATGTTGCCCAGACTGGTCTTGAACCCCTGGGCTCAAGCAATACTCCCATCTTAGCCTCCAAAACTGCTGGGATTACAGGCGTGAGCTACTATGCCCAGTCAGACCTCATTATTATTATTGTTTTCTTTTTAAACTTTTATTTTACATTTGAGGGATTCTTGTGCAGTTTTGTTGCCCAGACCTGATTATTAATTGGGTTACTTGATAGACTAGGAAGAGGTCAGGAGCGGTGGCTCATGCCTACAATCCCAGCACTTTGGGAGGCTGAGGTGAGAGGCTTGCCAGAACCCACAGTTTCAAGACCAGCCCAGGCAACTTGGCAAGACCTTATCTCTACAATAAATCAAAAAATTAGCCAGGTGTGGTGGACGTGCCTGTAGTTCCAGCTACTTGGAAAAGGCAGAGGCTGAAGGAACACCTGAACCCAGCAGGTCAAGGCTGCTGTGGCCATGAGTGTGCCACTGCCTTCCAGCCTGGGCGGCAGAGTGAGACTCCAACTCAAAAACAAAACAAAACAAAAACAAAATAGAAAGGCAAGGAAGAGCAATCTCTTGGTAGGGGCAGGTTGTGGTAGCATGTTTAGGCATAAAGAAAAGTGAGAATAGAATGTACTTTCCCAGCTGGGCATGGTGGCTCGCGCCTGTAATTCCAGCATTTTGGGAGGCCGAGGTTAGAGGATTGCCTGAGCCTACGAGTTTGAAACTAGCCTAGGCAACTTGGCAAGACCTCATCTCTACAATAAATCAAAAAATTAGCTGTGCATGGTAGTACGCACCTGAAGTTCCAGGTACTTGGAAGACTGAGGCAGGTAAGGGTCCAACAATATCCCTTATCTTGGGAGGCCAAGATCGGAATCCAAGTTCATCTTCAAAGACTACTAAAACTTGGGCTGCTCTGAAAGTGCCAATCTTCACGGATACTCTTCTGTTGTCTGTGAAAAAAATAGGCACCAATGACTATTGACCTGTCCAGGACCTGTGGGTCATCAACCAAGTCACAACAACCATCCATCTGGTGGCTCCTAACTCATATACCCTCCTAGGCCTCATACTTGCAAAGGCCCAATGGTACACCTGTCTGGATCTGAAGGATGCTTTCTTCTGCATTCGCCTGGCACCTGTAAGTCAGCCCCTATTTGCCTTTGAACGGGAAGACCCTGCTACTGACCGAAAGGAGCAATTAACTTGGACCTGGTTGTCCCAAGGGTTCAAGAACTCCCCCACCATATTTGGAGAGGCCCTAGCAGAGGATCTGGCATACTTCCCAAGGAGTATACACTTGGCAGAGTCAAGTGTACACTCCTGCCATATGTGGATGATTTCCTCCTGGCAAGTGCAACCTTGGAGGACTGCACTAAGGGAACAGAGACATTGCCAGACTTGCTCCAGAAAACTGGATACAGGGTGTCCTTTAAAAAGACCCAGATTTATCTGTCTGGGGCTGGGAAAACATCTCTTATCAACAGGGTGTCTGAATGAAACGTAATTGTACACCTAACCCTTAACTGTACCCCACAAAACTATAATAAAAATACTGATTAATTATTAAAAAAAAATAAAATAAAATAAAAATAAAAAATAAAAAAATAAAAAGACCCAGATTTGCCAGTAAACAGTCAAGTACTTGGGGTTTCTAATCTCAAAGGGGCATCAGGCCTTGGGGCCTGAACAGAAAAAGGCAATTTGGGCCCTTCCAACCCCAAAGACCCAAAGGCAAATCCAAGAGATTCTGGGGGCCACCAAATTCTGTCACATTTGGATCCCTAACTACTCATTAATAGTCAAACCCCTCTATGAAGCCACAAAGGGGGGAGAAAAGGAGTCATTCCAATGGGGACAACGGCAACAGGAAGACTTTTTTTTTTTTTGAGTTGGAGTCTCACTCTGTCGCCCAGACTGGAGTGCAGTGGCCGCTCCCGGCCACCGCAGCCTCGACCTGCTGGGCTCCGGCGATCCTTCCGCCTCAGCCTTCCAAGTAGCTGGAACTACAGGCATGCGCTACCACGCTGGGCTAATTTTTGATTTATTGTAGAGATGAGGTCTCGCCAAGTTGCCCACGCGGGTCTCGAACCCACGGGCTCAGGCATTCCACTCACCTCAGCCTCCCAAAGGCGCGGGGTTACAGGCTGAGCCACCGAGCCTGGCTAGGAAGACTTTCTTACCCTTAAGAAGGTTTTACTAGAAGCCCTTGCCTTGGGACTCCCTGATATAACTTGAGAATTTAAGCTCTTCGTTCATGAGAAAAAGGAAATGGCCCTGGGCATGCCTTTTTTTTTTTTAATTTTCTTTTGAGAAAGCAGGATTTATTAAGAGGACAGAAAAGCTCCCACAGTGGGAGAGGACCCAAAGGGGTTGCCTGGCCCTGGGAGTTCTAACTCAGAACATAGGACCCTGGCAATGGCCTGTGGCTTATCTGTCCAAACAGATAGACACAGTGGTGGCTGGATGGCCACCCTGCCTGCAGGCCTTGGCTGCCACTGCTTTCTTGGCCAAAAAGGCAGAAAAACTCACCATGGGACAAACACTGGACATCAAAATCCCTCATGTAGTCACGGCCCTAATGGACCACTGAGGGCACCATCAGCTCACCAATCCATGTATGTGCCACTACCAAGGCCTTCTGTGTGGAAACCCCCGGGTGCGCCTAGAGACTGTCAGAACTTTAAATCTAGCCACTTTCTTACTTGCTGGACCAGAACCCCCAGACCATGACTGTATTGAAACAACAGACGAGACCTACTCAAGCCGCCCAGATCTCACAGATCAGCCTTTACCTTCTCCAGACTGTGTCCTCTATACTGATGGAAGCAGCTTCCTGTCAAATGGGAAGTGTTTGGTGGGATATGCAGTTGTAAGGGAAACAATAGTAATAGAATCAAGGACCCTCCCAGTGGGATGGTCAGCTCAATGGGCAGAGCTAATGGCTTAATCAGAGCCCTAGAAATAAGCAAAGGACAGAAGGTAAATATCTCCACAGACTCAAGATATGCCTTTGCCACCCTCCATATACATAGGGTCCTCTATAAAGAAAGAGGACTCCTAACCTCATGAGGAAAAGCTATCAAAAATCAAGCTGAAATCTTATGCCTCCTAGAGGCAGTCTGGAATCCCATGGCCGTTGCAGTCATTCACTGCCAAGGACACCAAAAGGGAAAGAGGTGTATAATCAGAGGAAACCAAAGGGCAGACATGGAAGCCAAATGGGCAGCCATGACAGCAACCCCTCAGGCCCCTACCAACAAATTTTAATAATCTCAGCCCTAGCCGGGCTCGGTGGCTCAACCTGTAATCCCGCGCCTTTGGGAGGCTGAGGTGAGTGAATTGCCTGAGCCCATGGGTTCGAGACCTGCCTGGGCAGGCGAGACCTCATCTCTACAATAAATCAAAAAATCAGCCGGGCGTGGTAGCGCATGCCTGTGATTCTGGCTACTCGGAAGGCTGAGGCGGAAGGATCGCCGGAGCCCAGCAGGTCGAGGCTGCGGTGGCGGGGAGCAGTCACTGCACTCCAGTCTGGGCGACAGAGTGAGACTCCAACTCAAAAAAAAACAAAAACAATAATCTCAGCCCTGCCCAAATGCTCAAACTATGCCCAGGACGAAGAAAACTGGATAAAAAGGGAAAAGGGTACCAAGGGCTCAGACGGATGGTGGCTTTTCCCCGACAGACGGCCCTTTGTCCCAAACCACCTGGTCTATCGCCTGGTTCACCAACTTTATGAAGACACCCATATGGGAAAAATAGCATTAGAAACCTTAGTAAACTGGTATTATCATATGGCCAGACTCCCCACACTTTGCGGAAATGTAGCCCAGAGATGTGCTTGTAACAATGCTAAACAAGGGTCTTCCCAGCCACCGGGAATACAAAGAACTGGACAAAGCCCATTTGAAGACCAGAAATAGACTTTACTGAACTACACCCAGCAAAGGATATAATACCTATTAGTCATTGTATGCACATACTCAGACTTGGTTGAAGCATACCCTGCCAGAACTGAGAAAGCCAGAAAAGTAACAAGAATCCTACTGACTGAAATCTTACCTAGGTATGGAATGCCCACCTCAATCGGATCAGATAATGGGCCTGCCTTCATGACTGAAATTACACAAGGACTAGCAAGGGCCCTACAAATCAAATGGAACTTGCACACAGTTTACAGACCTCAGAGTTCAGGGAAAGTTGAGAGCAGTGCCCAAACCCTAAAGAAAATTTTAAGTAAATTTTGTCAGGAAACCCAACTACCCTAGACATCAGTACTGCCTATGGCTCTCCTCCGAGTAAGATGCTGTCTCCGAGCAGAAATCAAGCTCTCCCCCTATGAAATCCTGTTCAGCAGACCTCTTTCCCTTGTAAGGGTCCCCGGAGAGAGGAAAGAAATATGGATATGATATCCATTTCTAGCTATAGCTCTTAGCTACCACCATATCCCAATTATACCACTGGGTGCTGGAAAGATTTCCCCTGCCTGTAAGCAACCCAGTGCACCCCTACAAGCCAGGAGATTTTTGTCTGGGTAAAAGACTGGCACATGGCACCCTTAAAACCTACATGGAAGGGTCCCTACTTCATACTTCTAATAACTCCCACAGGTTTTAACATTTTTTTGAGTTGGAGTCTCATTCAGTCGCCCAGACTGGAGTGCAGTGGCATGCTCCTAGCCACCGCAGCCTTGACCTGCTGGGTTCCGGCAATCCTTCCGCCTCAGCCTTCCCAGTAGCTGATACCACACCTGGCTAATTTTTGATTTATTGTAGAGACGAGGTCTCACCAAGTTACCCTGGTGGGTCTCGAACCCATGGGCTCTGGCAGTCCACTCACTTCAGCCTCCCAAAGTGCTGGGATTACAGGCTGAGCCACTGAGCCCGGCCTCCTACAGCTTTAATAGTTACAGGTATAGACACCTGGATCTATCACTCCTGAGTAAAAGTTGCCGCACCACCAGAGAGCTCAGCCAACTGGATGGCAACTGTAGACCCTAAGAATCCCCTCAAAATCACTCTCCAAGCCCACCATCCTGCCTCCAGAGAACTTACAGAGCATCAGCCCTGCTTTAGTCACTCTGGAAGTTGACTACTCTATGCATGGCGGAAGCCTGAGGAGCCAGCCATCAAAACTAAATAAACTGTTTCACTGGTTGTTAATTCACTAAATATACTGCTATACTCTTTAACCCCCGCCCCTTTCATTCCAATCGTCTTGGCTCTGGTTGTGGACCTAATTGCTGTAACCCCCACTGACTGGAAATGTAGTGAGAAATCTTTATTGCCATTTCTATATTTCTCATGCATAGGATGTATTTTTGCTTTATTATGTTTACAATAGAATTATATATGTTAATCAGTTCCAGAAACTGCACTATGCAAAATTTTGATCCTAAGGCATGATCCAGACTCACAAGTGAAGGTAACTGGACATGTCACTGTACCAAATTTGCCCCCTTTGGGGCCGCACTAGACCAATGTGTCACCTCATGGCAAAAGAAAGGTGAAGTCGTTTTCTGTACTCGTGAAGTGTCATCTGCCCTTGTAACCTGCCTTACTGCCCTGGAATGCTATACTTGTTATCCTTCTCTTCTCCAAGAACACATTCCTTCCCCAAAACCTATGCCAACACAGGCCAGAACCCCACCTCCTGTTTCAACCAGTAAATATCAGGACCCCGTAATAAAATCAAGGATTCAATCATGCTCTTGTAACATCATCTACCCCCATATGCCAAGTAGATATTTTAAAAACGACACCCTCTGTACTAAAAATGGAAAGGCACACTGGACAGAAAAAAAATATAAAAACCCTTACTGGGATCTGCTGGACCCAACCTGCCCTAATGTTCCCCCAAGCCTGTTGGGTCACTTCTGATAAAGTTCACCAATATAAGCCAGATAAACCTCTTACCTCAGACCCTTGTCTAAATCAAATGTTAAATGCAACTCATTGCCTCCTTAATGATATTAACCCCAACCTGGCCAAAGACTGCTGGCTCTGTTTGTCCACAGCTCACCCCTATTCCGCTGCAACTCCAATAGTACAGAAAATTATAAATGTTACCCTGATGACCAACACTCTGGAGTCTCAAGAAATGGGTACTGTACTAATCCAGGTCAAACTATCCCCAAAGGCATCCAAATGCTTGACAAACAAAATAGGAACGAAGCCAGTTAGCAACCTAAGCACCAGCCAATGTCACCAAGTTATCAATATCCAGGAACTTGGCCCTCACCTGACAACTAAACCGTGGTGCCGATCTCTTACAAGCCTTTTCTTCGTATGTGGAACAAACACCTGCCAATGTCTACTGGCCAACTGGGCAGGAATGTGCACTCTGGCCTCCCTCACACCACAAATAAGCATTGTTCCCAATAACCAGTCTCTTACAGTGTCTCTAGCAGAATATATCCGAAGAAAAAGAGCCATCCAAATTATACCCCTGTTGAATGGACTAGAGATAACAGCTGGAATAGGCACTGGAATAGGAGGCATCACGGCCTCAACCACATACTATCATCAACTGTCTAAGGACTGAATGGATGACACAGAATGAATAGCTACATCATTAGTGGCCCTTCAAGATCAATTAGATCCCTTAGCTGGAGTAATTTTACAAAATAGAAGGGCACTAAACCTGATAACTGCTGAAAAGGGAGGGCTTTGTCTCTTCCTAAATGAGGAATGCTGTTTTTATGTAAATAAGACAGGGGTGGTTAAGGACATGGCCCAACAATTAAAAGAATGAATCACGAAAAGAAGACAAGAATTGGCTGATTCTTGTTTGAATTGGAACAATATTTGGAGTTGAGCATCCTGGCTTCTCCCATTAGCTGGACCCCTCCTCATGGTCCTATTGGCACTCCTGTTTGGGTCCTGCATTCTCAGCCTAATAGTTCAATTTGTTTCCTCCCGCCTAGAATTCATACAATTCCAAATGTTTCTCCACGGCTATGAACAACTTCCTCGGCAAGATGTGAAAAGCAGGTGATGCCCCTTAGAAAAACTTTAAAGCACATCAAAGCGGGGGAATGAGATCGAAAAACAGGAATTAAGCAGGAAAGCTGACCTCAACGGTCTGGTCTTAAGTAAGCAGCTACATGCCATCTCTGCTTCTGTAACACGCTTTAAGTAAGCAGCTGCCTGCCATTGCTCTTAACTGTAATCTCTACTTCTTTAAAAATGCTTTATTGCACCTCGTATGGAAATGTTCACAAAAATGTTTGCTTCCATGCTTGGTGTGGAAATAACCATTCCCGGTCCTAAATTTAAAATTGTAAACTCACCAATGGCAAACCCATTTATGTCGTCACCAAAAAACTATAAAAACAGCTTGAAACTGAGGGTCAGGGCTCAGGTTTTGAGAGACTACTCCACCTGAGACTTCTGGAATAAATACCTTCGATTTTCCTCTGTCTCCAGTGCCTGTTCTGAGTGCATTCGTTCCTGTTCCTGGTGAGCTGCTGCAGTTGTTGTAACAAGATCTTCAATAAATCACAAAAAACTAGCTGGGTATGCTGGTGTGCGTCTGTAGTTCCAGCTACTTGGAAGGCTGTTATGGAAGTACTGCCTAAGCCCAGCAGGTCGAGGCTGCGGTGACTGTGAGCGTGCCACTGCACTCAGTCTGGGGGACAAAGAGTGAGGTTCCAACTAAAAAAAAAAAATTGGCCAGGTTTAGTGGCTCAGCCTGTCATCCCATCACTTTGGGAGGCCGAGGCAAGAGGATTTCCTAAGTCCAGGAGTTTGAGACCAGCCTGGGCAACTTGGTGAGACCTCATTTCTTTTTTTTTCTTTTTTTTTTGTTTTTTTGTTTTTTTGAGTTGGAGTCTCACTCTGTTGCCCAGACTGGAGT
>NW_007247180.1:6163-8194 GCF_000164805.1 Carlito syrichta | reverse complement strand
TCGCCAAGTTGCCCAGGCGGGTCTCAAACCCGCGGGCTCAGGCAATCCACTCACCTCAGCCTCCCAAAGGCGCGGGATTACAGGCTGAGCCACCAAGCCCGCCCCACTGAGACCTCATTTCTACAATAAATCAAAATATAAGCCAGGTGTGGTAGCATATGCCTGTAGTTCCAGCTACTTGAAAGGCTGAGGTGGAAGGATTACCTGAGCCCAGCAGACTGAGGCTGCAGTGGCTGTGAGCATGCCACTGCACTCCAGCCTGGGCGATGGAGTGAGACTCCAACTTAAAAAAAATTTTTTTTTTTTTTTTTAAATTCTAGATTTAGGCCAGGCATGGTGCCTCAAGCCTATAATTCCAGCACTTTGGAAGGCCGAGGCGAGAGGATTGCCTGAGCCCACGGGCTCGAGACCAGTCCAGGCACCTTGGTGAGACCTCATCTCTACAATAAAATAAAAAGTTAGCCGGGCATGGTACTTGTAGTTCTGGCTACTTGGAGGGCTGAGACAGGACTGCCGGAGCTCAGCAGATCAATGCTGAGGTGGCCATGAGCTTGCCACTGCACTCTAGCCTGGGCTATGGAGTGAGACTCCAACTCAAACAAAAAAATTCTAGATTTAGGAGGCACAAGTGCATGCTTGTAACATGGGTATATTGCATACTAGGCTTCTGGTCAGGACTGGGCTTCTGGTGTCCTCATTACTCAAATAGCCTGACAGTGATAGGTAATTTTTCAAACCTCACTCCCTCCCTACTGCCCCCTTTTTGGTCCCCAGTGTCTATTATTTCCATCTTTATGTCTATGAGAATCCCATTGTTTAATTGCAGTTTAGGAGTATGTGTGGTATTTTTTTTATTTATTTATTTATTTATTTATTTATTTATTTATTTATTTATTTATTTATTTATCTTGTGTTGGAGTCTCACTCACTCTGTCACCCCAGCTGGAGTGCAATGGCATAATCATGGCTATCGCAGGTTTGATCTGCTGGGCTCAGGTAATCCTTCCATCTCAGCTTTCCAGTTAACACCACCACACCCAGCTAATTTTTTGATTTATTGTAGAGACGAGGCCTCATCAAGTTGCTCAGACTGGTCTTGAACCCCTGGGCTCAGGCAATCCTCTTGCCTCAGCCTCCCAAAGTGTTGAGGTTACATGCCTGAGCCCCCACACCCAGAATCCACAGATTTCAACTACATGATTACTTTTTTTGCCAATTCCTCTCTCTTCTTTCTTTCTTTCTTTTTTCTTTTCTTTTCTTTTCTTTCTTTCTTTTTTTTTTTTTTCTGAGTTGGAGTCTTAACTCTGTCAACCAGGCAGCTGGAGAGCAGTGGCATGTTCCTGGCCACTGCAGCCTTGACCTACTAGGCTCAGACGATCCTTCCACCTCAACCTTCCAAGTAGCTGGAAGTATAGGCACGTGCTACCATTCCTGCCTAATTTTTTTTCTGTTTTTTAAAAGTTTATTGTAGAGATGAAGTCTCGCCAAGTTGCCTAGTCTGGTCTTGAACCGGCGGGCTCAGGCAATCCTCTCACCTTGGCCTCCCAAAGTGCTGGGATTATTGGCATGAGCCACTGTGCCTGGCTCTCTCTCATTTCTTTTCTGAATAACGTCTTCCATATGCGGTTCAAGGTAGAATTTATCCTCTTCATATTTGTCCATTGCTCTTAAGGCTACATCTGCTGCTTCACTGTCAGGTCCAGTGCTTGCTCTTTCTCTCTCTTTTTTTTTTTAGATTGGAAGATATAATTTATTTAGAAAGTAGATTAGAGAGAGAGAGAGAGAAGCTGGGTGCAGTGACACACACCTGTAATCAGTCTAGGTAACTTGATGAAACATTGTCTCTACGATAAATTAAAAAACAAGCTGGTCATGGTGGTGCACGTCTGTGGTTAGAACTAGAACTACTTGGAAGGCTGAGATGAAAGGATTGTCTGAGCCCAGTAGGTTGAGGCCATGGTGGCTATAAGTGTGCCAGTGTATGCCAGCCTGGGCGACAGAGTGAGACTCTTGTTCAAAAAAAAAAAAAAA
>NW_007247180.1:0-6123 GCF_000164805.1 Carlito syrichta | reverse complement strand
GCAGGCTCGGTGGTTCAGCCTGTAATCCCGCACCTTTGGGAGGCTGAGGTGAGTGGATTGCCTGAGCCCGCGAGTTTGAGACCCGCCTGGGCAGTGAGACCTCATCTCTACAATAAATAATAAAAAAAAAAAAATTAGCTGGGCATGTGGCATACACCTGTAGTTCCAGCTAGTTGGAAGGCTGAGGCAGAAGGATCACCTAAGCCCAGCAGGTTGTGGCTGTGGTGGCCGTGAGCATGCCACTGCTCTTCAGCCTGGGCAACGTAGTAAGACTTGACTCAAAAAAAAAAAAAAGACAGTCCCCCCCATTCAGTTTGTCATGCAATACACCACTCCAGGACAGAGAACACAGATGTGTACTGGAGACAAGGCCCCTGCCCTCTCGAGGCTTAAGCTCTAATGAAAAGAGGCATGGTATCAATAAATACATTTTAGAAAGAGCATTTCGTATATTAATACTGTACATGCTCTAGAGAAATTAAATGAGAGTTTTAAGACAGAAAGTGAGAGCCGGGCTCGGTGGCTCAGCCTGTAATCCCACGTCTTTGGGAGGCTGAGGTGAGTGGATTGCCTGAGCCCGCGGGTTCGAGACCCGCCTGGGCAACTTGGCGAGACCTCATCTCTACAATAAATCAAAAAATCAGCTGGGCGTGGTAGCGCATGCCTGTAATTCCGGCTACTTGGAAGGCGGAGGCAGAAGGATCACCGGAGCCCAGCAGGTCGAGGCTGCGGTGGCCGGGAGCGGCCACTGCACTCCAGTCTGGGCGACAGAGTGAGACTCCAACTCAAAAAAAAAAAAAAAAAAAAAGACAGAAAGTGAGCCACATAGGGTGTAATCCCAGTTCCACAGCCAGGAGTTTGAGAACAGTATGGGCAACATAGCAAGACCCCATCTCTAAATAAATAAAATAAAGTGTGATCCCCATTGTGTATGGCTCCACAGCCATAAATAAATAAATAAGCTTGGCATGGTGGCACACGCCTCTCTGTAGTCCCAACCATTTGGGAGGCTGAGACAGGAGGATCCCTTGAGTCCAGGAGCTGGAGACTGTAGTAAGCTATGATAGTACCACTGTGCCCCACCTGGGTGAAAGAATAAGACCCCTGTCTTAAAAAAAAAAAGTGGGCTGGGTGTGGTGGCTCATGCCTATAATCCCAGCACTTTGGGAGGGTGAGGCAAGAGGATTGCCTGAGCCCACGGGTTTGAGACTAACCTGGGCAAGTTGGCAAGACCTCATCTCTACAATAAATAAAAAAATAATTAGCCAGTTCTGGTGACATACACCTGTAGTTTCAGCTATTTGGAAGGTTGAGGCTGAAGGATTGCCTGACCCCAGCAGGTTGAGGCTGTGGTGGCCATGAGGGTGCCACTGCACTCCAGCATGGGCGACAGAGTGAGACTCTGACTCAAAAAACCAACAAAAAATAGTGAAGGCTGGGCACTGTGGCTCATGCCTGTAATCCCAGCACTTTGGGAGTCCTAGATGGAAGAGCTGTTTGAGCCCAAAAGTTTAAGACCAGCCTAGGCAATATAGGGAGACCTCGTCTCTCCAAAAACTTAAAAATAAAAATTTGAAAAAGCCGGGCCTGGTGGCATGCACCTGTAGTCCTAGCTCTTCAGGAGTCTCAGATGGAAGAATCACATGAGCCCAGGATATCAAGGCTGAAGTGAGCCGTGTTGCACCACTGCACTCTAGCCTCGGAAATAGAGTAAGATTCTGACCCCAGAAAAAAATAAAATTAAAATTAAAAAAGAAATTGCATTGAAGGGAAGCAAGAGTTTTTTTGTTTTTTGTTTTCTGAGTTGGAGTTTCACTCTGTCGCCCAGACTGGAGTGCAGTGGCCGCTCCCGGCCACCGCAGCCTCGACCTGCTGGGCTTCGGCGATCCTTCCACTTCAGCCTTCCAAGTAGCTGTTACTACAGGTGCACACTACTATGCCCGGCTTATTTTTTGATTTATTGTAGAGATGAAGTCTCGCCGAGTTGCCCAGGCAGGTCTTGAACCTGCAGGTTCAGTCTATCCATTCACCTCAGCCTCCCAAAGGCGCGGGATTACAGGCTGAGCCACAGAGCCCAGCTTTTTGTGGTTTATTGTAGAGACTGGCTCAGGCTGGTCTCGAACCCCAGGGCTCAGGCAATCCTCTCACCTCAGACTCCCAAAGTGTTGGGATTACAGATTGAGCCACTGTGCCCGCCACTGCACCTGGTCAGTCCCTGGTATCTTCTACCCAGTCTGTCACCTCAGATGGAGTCAGTGATACAGGTCGCACTAGATGACTGAGACCTCCTGCTCTCAGAAGCCCTTCACCACTGTGAATCCCACCAGCAGTGGGATTGCTGAGCTGAAGGACAGCCCCTTTGCCAGGATCCAAGAGACACCCACCGTGGGAGACAATGGGAGGAGTACTGCACTGGGAGTCAGCTGTCCAAGTTCTGCTCCTGGTTCTGCCACCGGCCTTGGTTTTTCTGCTTGTGGAGTGAGAGGTTTGGACCAGTTCTGGGATGACTGAGACCAGACCTACATTCTGCCACACACACCCCCCACCATGGCAGGTGTTGCTAATTGATAATGGAACTTAGGTGGGGTATGGTGGCTCACGCCTGTAATCCCAGCACTTTGGCAGGCCGAGGTGATATGATTGCCTCAGCCCACAGGTTTGAGACCAGCCTGGCAACTTGGCGAGTCCTCATCTCTACAATAAATAAACAAGGCCGGGTTTGGTGGCTCAGCCTGTAATCCCGCGCTTTGGGAGGTCAAGGTGAATGGATTGCCTGAGCCCGCAGGTTCGAGACCCGCCCGGGCAACTTGGCGAGACCGCATTTGTACAATAAATCAAAAATTAGCTGGGCGTGGTAGCGCGCGCCTGTAGTTCCAGCTACTTGGAAGACTGAGGCGGAAGGATTGTCGGAGCCCAGCAGGTCGAGGCTGTGGTGGCCGGGAGCATGCCACTGTACTCCAGTCTGGGCGACAGAGTGAGACTCCAACTCAAATAAATAAATAAATAAATAAATAAATAAATAAATAAATAAATAAGTTGGGCGTGGTGTCGCACCCCTGTAGTTCCAGCTACTTAGAAGGCTGAGGCGGAGGGATCGTAGGAGCCCAGGAGGTCCAGGCTGCGGTGGCTGTGAGTGTGCCACTGCACACCAGTCTGGGCAACAGAGTGAGACTCCGACTCAAAAAACAAAACAGAACAAAACAAAACAATGAACCTTAAATTCTGAGATTGATGACCGCAAGTGCCATTACCTTTTTCATTTTTGTTTTTTGAGTCAGAGTCTCATTTGAACTGGTCTTGAACTCCCAGCCTCAAGTGATTCTTCCTCCTTGTCCTTCCAAGGCATGCGCCACTGTGCTTGGCCGAAAACTTCGTTTATAAATTATTTAGGCCCTAGATGTCAAATTCATGACTCAAGAATCCACCCTTCCCCTACTGTGCTATCTCAGCGCCTGGCCCTTGGAAGTATACTGTGAGACAGATCTGTCTGCAGGAAGTTGACTATGAAGCTTTCAGGATGAAGAGTTGTGGGGAGGGAAGGAACAGGATGAGGCAGCGGGAGAAACTGAGTTACGATGTAGGTGCAACGAACGCCCTGTAGATCCTCAGGTGCTGCAGAGCTGGAACAGCCTGAGCAGAGTTGCCTCTCATTGTGGAACTTCACACTGACCAGCATGTTAGTTCTCTTCAGCCAAGAGCAAATCCCGAGAGAGATCCAACTGAGTTGCTCTCTAGGACATTCCCAGCAGCTGGGGGAATGCACAACTCAGACCTGCAGCAGGAAGCCCACTGCATTCCTGGGACCCACAGGACATGCTCGTGCAGACCTTGCCAATCAATTATAGCATTCCTTCTCTCAGCCAAGACATTCCAAAGTTCTTCTGGAAACTGAGCTCCAGATAACAATCAGCAATCCATAAGGGCTATCTTGTTAGAGGAAGCAGATTGTCAACACTCTACTCCTTCTTCTTTTTTTTTTTTTGTGAGTTGGAATCTCGCTGTTGTTGCCCAGGATGGAGTGCAGTGGCATGCTCAAGGCCACCGCAGCCTCCACCTCCTGGGCTTAGGTGATGCTTCCGCCTCAGCCTTCCAAGTAGCAACCCTCTTCTTCTTAACCCCTTGTTTCTCAGAGTCAGAAACTGAGACTCAAAGGAGAGGAATTTGCCCCTGGCCAAATAGATGAGGCAGAGGCAGGATCAGAATCCAAGTCTGATGACTCCAAAACAGATGCTCTATGCTAGTCTAGTTAAAAAAAAATTTTTTTTGAGATGGAATGTCACTCTGTTGCCCAGGCTGGAGTGCAGTGGTACAATCATAGCTCACTGCAGCCTCAACCTCCTGGACTCAAGCAAACCGTCCCATCTCAGCCTTCTGAGTAGCTAGAATTACAGGTACGAACCACAGCCCCAGGCTAATAAAAAATGGCCAGGTGCGGTGGCTCATACCTATAATCTCAGCACTTTGGGAGGCCAAGGTGAGAGGATTACCTGAGCCAACGGATCTGAGACCAGTCAGGGCAATCTGAGGAGACCTCATCTTTACAATAAACCAAAAATTCGTTGTGTGTGGTAGCACGTGCCTGTAGTTCCAGCTAATTGGAAGGCTGAGGCAGAGGGATCACCTGAGACCAGCAGGTAGAGGATGCGGTGGCTGTGACCGTGCCACTGCACTCCAGCCTGGGCACCAGTGAGACTCTGACTCAAAAAAAGAAAATATTTGAAGAGTACAGATAGTAAAACAAATCCATCATCTTAGAAGGTTCTATTGGACAACACTGCCCTGGACCCAACTTCCCATGCTGCCTGTTTGTTCTCAACTTCAAAAGTTAGGACCAGCAAGGCGCTGTGGCTCACTTCTGCAATCCCAGCATTTTGGGAGCGGGAGGCAAGAGGATTGCCTAATTCCAGGGGTTTAAGACCTGCCCAGGCAACTTGGTGAGATATCTTATCAACCGCAAATCAAAAAAATAAGCTGGGTGTGGTGGTGAACCCTGTGATTCCACTACTTGGAAGACTGAGGCAGAAGGATTGCCACTGCACTCCAGTCTGGGCAACATAGCAAGTCTCTGACTCAAAAAAAAAAAAAAAAAAGTTAGGGCATCCTGCAGATACAGTGTCTGTCGATGAATATAACGCTCTGTCAGTGGGTATGAGGGTGAGTTTTGCCAGGGGATAGAAAGTGACTTTACAAGGTTGGGCATGGTGGCTCATGCCTATAATCCCAGCACTTTGGGAGGCCAAGGTGAGAGGATTGCCTGAGCCCACAGGTTCGAGATCAGCCTGGGCAACTGGGTGAGACCTTATCTCTACAATAAATCAAAAAATTAGCCAGATGTGTTGGCGCATCCCTGTAGTTCTAGCTACTTGGAAGGCTGAAGCAGAGGGATTACCTGAGCTCAGCAGGTTGAGGCTGCGGTGGCCCTGAGCGTGCCACTGCACTCCAACCTGGGTGACAGAGTGAGACTCCAACGCAAAAAAAAAAGAAGGAAAGTGGCTTTGCAGATGTGAATACAAGCAGAAATACCCAAGTCCTTGCCCCCCTGAGGCTACTTGGGACCCAGAGAAGAACTGTTCTTTTAAAAAATAAGTCATGGCCAAGAGTGCTGGTTCAAGCCTGTAATCCCAGCCCTTTGGTAGGCGAGGTGAAAAGATTGCCTGAGCCCAGGTGTTCGAGACCAGCCTGGGCAACTTGGTGAGACCTTATCTCTACAATAAATAAAAAAATAAGCTAGGTGTGGCAAAAACACACCTGTAATTCCAACTACTTGTAAGGTTGAGGAGGAAGGATTGCCTGAGCCCAGTAAATTAAGGCTGCAGTGACCGTGAGTGTGCCACTACATTCCAGCCTAGGCAACAGAGCGAGACTCCGAACAAAATAAATAAATAAATGAATAAAAATAAAATCAAGCCAGGGTCGGTGGCTCAGCCTGTAATCCCGCGCCTTTGGGAGGCTGAGGTGAGTGGATTGCCTGAGCCTGTGGGTTCGAGACCCTCCTGGGCAGCGAGAGCTCATCTCTACAACAAATAAAAAAAAAAAATCAGCTGCGCGTGGTAGCGCATGCCCGTAATTTCGGCTACTCGGAAGGCTGAGGAGGAAGGATCGCCGGAGCCCAGCAGGTCGAGG